>NW_024040305.1:0-5515 GCF_014851395.1 Micropterus salmoides | reverse complement strand
TTTCGCCGCGCTGTATTGCTCTCCTATAGCATACAATATTCTCTATACGTGTACATCTCCAAAGACACTTCATATTGAAAGCAAATAACATGATTCCCCTGTCAGTAACTCATATATTATTCACACCCGGTCTCAATTTCATTTTTTTTTGTCTTTTTTTTCCTTTTTAAACAGACAAATAAGTCTTCTATTTACATAAAGGTTTGATTCTTTAAAATACGCACTTTCAAAAAAAAAAGAAAAAGAAGAGGAACATTTCCATTTTGCAGAGAGCGTTGTTGATAAAATAGTTGAGTGCAAAGGCACTTTCTGGAGTAAGTATAGTAAGATTTTGCCGCTTGTTGGATTTTGAAAAGGTTCTGTTTTACGGTTTAACACTCACCATTTATCTGTGTATGCTAAGTATGTACAGGAATGTCACTCTGTAGCATTTCCTCTTCTACAAAGAACAATTCTTTTTACTTTTTCTGTTTTTCACAGGGAAATAAAATACAATTTCAGGAAAAGCACAAAGCCGTATTGTACACAGTCCTGCCCATTATATTCCTGCCACCATCAAAGTCTTTGGAATTTCATTTTTCAGAAAAAAAGAAAATAAGTTATACCTTCCAGGAGAAAAAATAGAACTGCATAATAATATTTTCTTATACTCCTTTTATACATCTTTAAAACGAAAAGAGAGAAGAAAAGGAAGAGAGAAAAAAAGATCATCAAAGGCTTCAGTTCGCTTCCAGTCTGAACACAGATAGATAAGATAGATATATAGGGAGGGCTATTATTACAGTAACTGCTTGATTATTATGAATGCTGCACAAAACCTGGGGTGGGGGTCGGTCACTGACGTTATCTTACAGTTGGCTCATCGCAGTCTGTTTCTCCAGAACTTCCAGGTAGTCTGGTTCTGTTTTAGCTTCCAGGAAGCAGAAGCGGTGCTCATTGTTTTTGGGAGGGTGTTCGGCCCCGTAGTATTTCCTGGGGGTCCCGTACAGCACAGTTTTGTTCAACCTGTCCTGGTTGGTGACATGCCGCCGGGCCGTAGCAGCCTCGTAGGGGGGCACGATACAAGGTCTCTTAGGTAAAGTGCAAAAGTTGTAATGGAAAGGAGGGGCGCCTGCAGCTGTGGGAAGCTCTTTGTTGGGCCTCTCCCCTAAGTTTTGATACAGCATCTCAGGAGGCTCTGGGGTGGTCAAACCACACGATGTCGGAGATTTATCCATAAACCATTGTGCTGATGGTGTAAGCCCCTGGGCTGCGGGTGAGGACATCATCCTTCTTTGCGTTCAGGGGCCCAAAGCTGAGCTCCTTCAGGTTACGGTAAAATGCCACCTGTTCGCCATCCTTCTGCATGTAAATAGGGTTTTGGCACATGGAGCCCACAGGTGGGGGGATGTAGTTGTAAACATGGCTTTCAGAGGTCTTATCGTGAGTCGGTTCAGGGGTGTAGGAGCCATACTGCACTTGGAAAGAGTTGAGATCTAAGTTGTTGGCCCCTGTGGGGACATGTTCCACTCCTTTGCGCCGCTTCAGAACAAAAACAAAGAGGCCTGCACCAAAGCAGACTGACAGGATGAAAACAACAAGAAGCCCAAGGATCAGGACTGAAAGTGGGACCTCGGGGTGTAGCTCAGGAGTGTGGATTCGGGATTCAGTGGGGTGGACTGAGCTAAAAGCAAAAGAAGGCGAGGAGGGGGTGCTAGCTTCAGTGCCAGGGCTAATTATTGTAGGGGCTTTTGTGGGGGGGCATGTTGTGGTGGCGGCGCCTCGCTGGGCTCAGGGCAGATGGCCTCGTTTCGAAGCGAGCGCAGCAGGCGGCCTGCGTGCTTGGAGGGAGAATCACACGTGATTTCGTTTACCACCACGCTGGTACTGGACAGCTCCATCCAGTTTTTGAGGGCCACGATATCACAGGTGCAGTCCCAGGGGTTCTCCTGCAGGTCAATCTGGATGAAGGCAGAAAGCTGGTCTAGGACCCCTCGAACGGGAAGGTAGGAGAAATGATTATTCCGCAAGTTGAGTCGTGTTAGCATCGTGCCACCAAAGACATTGTCAGGGAGCGATCTTAACAGGTTGTTGTTCAGGAAAAGCAGCTGCAGGTTGTGCAAAGAGTTAAATGTTTGTGGGAAAATGTCTTTGATGATGTTGTATTCCAAATACAGATACTGGAGCGACTGGAGGCCAGCAAAGAGTGACTGAGAAAGCGACTCGATGTAATTCCCATTCAGATAGAGCCGTCTGAGGTTTGTTAGATTCTCAAATGCACCTTCTTGAATCACTGCTATCCTGTTATTTCCTAAATGAAGCAGCTCCAGTGAGCTGTACTCAGTAAGATCAGTTCTGTAAATCACTTGTAAGTAGTTACCGGTCAGGTGGAGTTTCTTTGGGTAGGAGGGCTTGGGGTTCAGCTCACTGATGTTGTGCAGCTTCCGCTCTTGGCAATTGATGTTTAATCCACTGTCGGGGTTTTGTGATGTGCACACGCACACACTGGGACACAACATGGGCACAGGGGAGCGCGTCTGGTAAACCATTATGGGCCCAAAGACATGTTTGTCCTTTCCGATGCGAGGGGTGGGCCTGTAGCGCATTTTGGGTGGGCGGAAGCTTTCGGGGCACGGGTGGGGGTGATCATGCCAGGGTGGTAGGTCGGGGGCAGGGCCCCCTGAAAGTGAGAGTCAGAGGGAGGGTGCACACGCTCCCCGGCGTTCCTGCGCGGGCACAGATCCTGCTTGATGAGCTGGGTGATGTCTTTGCCGTGCAGCCTGAACGGCGTCTCACACACTATGTCCCCCACAAAGACAGAAATTGTGTCCAACCAGGATTTGAGGGGAATCAGATCACAGGTGCAATTCCACGGGTTCTCCTCCAGCTGGATCTCCATGATGCCGCCTATGTGCTCTAAAACCCCGGCAAACGGCATCATCTTGAGTCGATTGCCACGTAAATCCAAGTGGGTGAGGAGGACAAAGCGGAAAATATTGGGAGGCAAAGACAACAGCAGGTTGTCATTTAGGATCAACACTTTGAGCTTATTCAGCTTACTGAAAGCACCCGGCTCTATAGCACTGATATAATTATAGTCTGCCTGTAAATACTCCAAACTCTCAAGTCCTGCAAATGTGTCCTCTTTAATCACTTCCAGGTTATTGTTGTTCAAGTGGAGCCGCTTCAGAAAGCGCAGCCCGTTAAAAGCGCCTGTTCGGATCTCTTGCAAGCCATTATTCCCAAGATGCAGCGAAGTGACATTGCCATAATTGACAAACTCATTGGCGCTGAGCCGTGACAGGAAGTTTCCATTTAGAAAAAGCTGGGAGATTTTATTTGGGGGCGCCTGGAACTGACTGACAGTGGTAAATCCTTTATTCTCACAGTTGATGTTTAATATGTTCTCCCGCTCCTCGCAGGTGCAGCGGGTCTTGCAGATTTCTTTGGAGGCTGAAGTTTTGCGGCTTTCCGTTTCAGACGGTGACAGGCTGGTGACCGTGAGGACGCTCAGAAAGAGGACGCCGCTCAGCATTTTACAGTCAAAAATGGTCGCTGAGATATAGATCCAGCATTTAACTTTAGAGCATGAGCCTTGGAAGGACAAAAAAATAATAATAATCAGGGGGTGAGTTCTCACAGTATGGAGAGGGGGAAAGAAGGTAGAGGCGCTCACACACACACACACACACACAAACACTCTCTCTCACACACAAGCACACAGCCTAGCAGAAAACAGGCGCACCACCGTTATTTGGTGTTAAAATTGGACCGTGACGCACGGGAGATGCGCAAACCTCTCCATTGACCTTCATTTTGAATCCAAAAAATTCCCAAATCCCTTTCCAAAAAAAATTTTAAAAATCAATCCTGCTGGAAAAAAGCGAAAGTATCACAAATCAACGGGATCCTGTGAGGTGGATGGATTTGGCACATTGTCAGAGGCAGACGAGAATCGGAGGAGAGAAAGCCGCTTACTGCAACCCTCTTTTTCCTTATTCAGTGGCTTCACGCAGATCACCAGCAGCTGCAGCCAAACATTCAGCGAGAGACACGGGCTACCAAACGCTGCCTCTCTTCCCTTCACGCAGAAAAAGCGCTTCATTTCAGTCCGGGCCAAAAGAAATCACTTTTTAAAGATCCAGAAATAATGCGCCAAGTCGAATCATGACGCACGGCCGGCTTTCCTTATCGCCTTCTCCAAAAGAAAGGCGACGGGCAAAAGTAACTGAGGGGAGAAAAGAAGGGGGAAGAAGCAGCCCGCGCGAGAGAGGGAGAGAGAGAGAGAGAGAGAGAGCGAGGGGAGATATATTCCCAGAGCTGAGGCATAACTACAGCCTGCGCCGTCGGTCCTCCTCCTCCGCTCCGCACACTGAGAGCAGCACTGAGCGTCTGCTGCTGCCTGACTGCGTTTGCGTGTGTGTGTTCGTGTGAGTAAGTGTATGTGTGTGTGACTGAGAGAGAGAGAGAGAGAGAGAGAGAGAGAGAGAGGAGACCAGCGGCCGTTACGTCACCAACACAAGTGCACACACACTCGCACACATACACAGGGTCTTGAAAGTAAGAAAAATGATCAGTTTGAATCGCCTATTTCCTCATATCGAATCCAAATGTATCTTAAACACAGTGATAGATTTGTTGCTTTCACTTTTGTTATATACACAATGTTACTTTTATTATTATTATTATTGTTGTTGTTACTGTTACAGCATAACTCTGCCTGG
Organism: Micropterus salmoides; assembly: GCF_014851395.1. NCBI lineage: Eukaryota > Metazoa > Chordata > Actinopteri > Centrarchiformes > Centrarchidae > Micropterus > Micropterus salmoides. Next base: position 812 of record NW_024040305.1, on the reverse strand, counting down.
TTTCAGAAGAGGAAAACCGCCTTCTAGAACTAATAAAAGCATTGAAACTGGAAGCAGCTACTTTATCTTACTTACTTCACGCTTCTAAATGTTTAGTTTCACAATTTAAAGTGCATGTCAGTGCATTCCTTAGCTCCCGTTTACAATTAATAACTTCACTACAAACCTTGATGCCTAACGTGAACCCAATTTGCATAAAAGCATTTAGATAAGCCAATTATATAAGACAACCTGCAAAGCGGGGAGGTGACCTTATCGTGCAAATGTAATACTACAGTAACAGAGCTCCATACATCTTACTGCTGCCACTCTGGTCCTCAATTTATGAGGAGGGTTTTATTTTACCCATGACGCCACTGGGAGGCAGGAAAGGCCTCTTTTCAGGCTCTCTCCGTTTCTCTCATTATTTTCCCTAATATCTTGTCTTCCTGTCTTTATTTTTCACTCTCACATTCAGGCAAATGTGTCACACCAGTTCATAGAGTTAAACATGCAATTATTATCTGAGAGAGAATGACACCAAACAATGAAAGATGGGTATAAATAATGGAGCAGCTTTCTAATATTGCTGAGAAAAATGGAACAATGATAGACAACAACAGTAGGCTATATACAAGAAAAACTAAATATTTATAATAATAATAATAAAAATATTAAATGTAAAATAGAGTTCTTTTAGTTTGCCAAAGGTTCAATAAAAGAAGTAGTATTTTCTGATCATTACTTCATGTGTCAGATTTCAATAGGTTAAGTCATAAAAATCATTCTATATAATAAACTGTGTCTGTGGTTTGTGATCGACACCTTAACAA
>NW_024040304.1:0-41341 GCF_014851395.1 Micropterus salmoides | reverse complement strand
AATAAGTGAGGAATTAAAAGAGTCATTCTTTTGTTTCCCCAGTTACATCCTGAAGCTGCTGGGTGTGAAGGTGTTTTCCTAGTCGGACGTGGATCACTCGGTGTGGCCAGAGTCATGGAGGAGACATGTGACTACCTCTCTGCCCGGTGAGCTCCACCTCCTGCATAACAATCACCTATTAGCACTCTCAGGAGCCACCTTGCTACATCCTAACAACACCAAAGGAGCTGCAGATGATTTTCAATGAAAATTAGTCAGAGTGAGATAAATAATTAGTTTAGGAAGGTTTGGGCACAATCTGCAGGTTCAAAGAATGCTATTTATTACACTAATAATGTTCCTGCACTGTGGATTGTAGACCACTACAGACCTGTAGACCACTACTGACCTGTAGCCACTACTGACCTGTAGACCACTACTGACCTGTAGACCACTACAGACCTGTAGACCACTACTGAACTGTGACCACTACTGACCTGTAGACCACTACAGACCTGTAGACCACTACTGACCTGTAGACCACTACTGACCGTGGACCACCACTGACCTGTAGACCACTACTGACCTGTGACCACTACAGACCTGTAGTGACCACTACAGACCTGTGACCACTGACCTGTAGACCACTACTGACCTGTGACCACTACAGACCTGTAGACCACTACTGACCTGTAGAACACTACAGACCTGTAGAACACTACTGACCTGTAGACCACTACAGACCTGTAGACCACTACTGAACTGTGACCACTACTGACCTGTAGACCATTATTGACCTGTAGACCACTACAGACCTGTAGACCACTACTGACCTGTAGACCACTACTGACCTGTGACCACTACTGACCTGTAGAACACTACAGACCTGTAGAACACTACTGACCTGTAGACCACTACAGACCTGTGACCACTACTGACCTGTAGACCACTACACCTGTAGACCACTACTGACCTGTGACCACTACAGACCTGTAGACCACTATTGACCTGTAGACCACTACTGACCTGTGACCACTACAGACCTGTAGTGACCACCACAGACCTGTAGACCACTACAGACCACTACTGAGGTCACACCGGTACAACAGCATTAACAGCGACACTGTTACAGTGAAAACATTTAGTTTTACTGTAAACACAGTCTGTGGCTGATTTGACTGATGTTGTTTTGAAATAGGCTACTAGAGATCGGTTCACTTCTACCGCACTAAAATATCCCCTGAATCAGTATTCACGATGTCTGTGTGTTCGGGATGTGTGAGCTCCCTCAGGGTCCGAAGTCCAACCACAGCATGGATTTAAACTATGAAGCAGAGGAAACTACCACAATGATTATTTTAAGCTTGCTTCCCTTTGTTGAGCACATGTCTGCACTGTAAAAATAAATTCTAATAATCTAATTTTCACAGTGTGAAGAAACCGATCCACCTGAGCTACGACATCGACGCCATCGACCCCTCTGTTACCCGGCGACCGGGACACCTGTGGTGGGAGGACTCACCTACAGAGAGGGCGTCTACATCACTGAACACCTCTGTCAGACAGGTACGACTCAAAATACCAACAAACATGGAGCCAGACAATATTTTGTCACGGCTATACAGTAAACTGAGGCTACAGCTGGTTAGCTGAACATCTAAACAGCTAGACTGGCTCGGTCCACAAGAAGCAACTCCACCTGCCAGAAGCTCTAAAGCTGTATATATATATAGATACAGCTTGGACCAGACTTTTCAGTTTGATCTGAACCAAAATTACAAGTGTGAAACCTTCCCTGGACGTGGTCTGGAGCCTCGGCCCGGATCAAACCAACCCGAAAGCAGTTTTTGCATGGTTTGGACTAAGACCATTTACAGGAAGATCAGCTGGAAATAAAAATGCAGGGAGAAATGCTCTGAAATAAGGACTCAATTATAAATAAGCCACGACTGCTCATCTAAAAAAGACTCCTCCTTTCCTGCCGGCAGCAAGGACATTTATTTAGCAAGTTTGAACTTGAACCTGTGCGGCAGGATCTTTTAGGTTTATTGATGCGTTAAAACAACACAAATGCAAATGATTATCACTTACATCTTACATTGAAATTCAGTTCTTCCAGAAAAGGTTCAATTGAGGTGCAGTAGTGTTTCAGTTCAACAGTAAACCGATTTAGTAGGTTTGGATCCAGTCCATGAAGTACAAAGTACAACATATGTCACACTTGACATTCTTGTCAAAGCTACTGACAAGACAGACACACGTCCGTTTACAAGCCAAGACGCAGCCCACATAAATGATCACAACAGGACGCAAGCATGTGAAGTTCTTTAGTGCGTTTGCATAATTACAGTGTAAAACCAAACCAAATGCATCAAAACACAAACTTTGGTTTGGAGCTTGGTGCCGACTTTCAGGTGGCCCTTAGTGCCCTTACTTTTTAAGTATTTTAAAGGTAGCCTCACTGCTGTGCTTGTCCTGCAGGCCTCTGTCGGCTGTGGACATGGTGGAGGTGAATCCTCTGAGGGGTCAGTCCAAAGAGGACGTCCAGTCTACAGTCAGCACGGCGGTGGACCTGCTGCTCGGATGTTTCGGACGCCTACGTGAGGGAAACCACCCGCAGGATTACCAGCTGCCCCGGCCTTGATACCTAAAGGTCTCTGATCACCAGCAGGAACTGAACCGACGATCAGATTCATACTTAAGCACCTCAGAGATGATTAAACTTCCAAATTTTAAACTTCAACAGCCAGATTACGAGATGTCAGAACATAATGCACTTGTTTACCAAAGCTTCTGATCAGTGAAAGTTTAAACCAAAGAAACTCCCTGTGAAACAAAAAGCACTTTTTATGTCATTTCTTGATTCATCTACTGTATCAATTACGTCTTCTTTTTAAATATTCCAATAAAATATTCCAAATTTGACGTCCTCTGATTGCTCATTTTGTCCAAAACCCAAAGATATTCAGTTACAGTTATATAAATAGAAAGAAGCAGCAAATCCTCACATTTAAACGGTCACATCTTGCAAATGTTTGTCATTTTTTGCTTGATAAATAGTATTCTGTTGATTGATGACTTGTCTGAGCTCAAACTTTTAAACAAATTACATCAATGTTTTAATCTTTTCAAGCCAAACAGGATGCAGAGGTCAGGGCTGGACCTGTGTCCCTGGTCAGGCCACGCTCTGGACAAAGCATTTGTTGGGGGCTCTGTGTCTTTAGAGACTTTTATTCCTGCATTCTTGAGAATTTTTGCAGTTCATCATTAAATGAGCCACTAAAATACATTTTCAAAACTAGAAACAACGATCTAGCTCTTCTTGAGTAAAGCAATCACTGTTGCTGAGGCCTGAGACTTCAATTTAAATAAATCATCAATCTAAACACATCACTGACTGGCTGTGACGCTTGTCCTTATCTCTGCTGTCTAATATTCACTCATGTCAGCGCCGGCCTGTGGTGGGTAAAGTCCAGTTATCCCCATAAAATCACTTGAAATAAAAGTACAAAATGACAAACCTACTCCAGTAAAAGTGTAAAAGTATTTATAATAAACTACTCAAAGTACAAGTTTGCTGTGTTTTAATATTGTAAAGTGTGTGCAGGGCAGAGATCTTCTCTTCTTGTGTATCGGGTCTGAAACAGCCTCTGTGTTGCATGGTTATTTCTAGGGAATGCACTTTGCTTGTTGGTTATCTCTAATTGAGCTCTCTTAATACAATTATTTTCCATTATTAATCTACATCACGGTATTGATGAGATCACTTTAAACGATCTGGCTGCCGAGCCTACTATTGTTGCCTGCCTGTGTCTTTTCTGAAGGACATGGAGAAAACCCAAAGCACTTGCTTTGAAATGAGGGCGCTACACATGATCTGCCTTCTCCAATAGCTCAGGCATCCAATACACTATGATTATTCCTTAAGTATCTATTGTAGCATGCATAGTTATGTTTTAATAAACTTATGAGAATTAAAACCAAATTATGAATTTAATATTCAGAAAATATTAATTCATAAAGCTTCTCGTTTCGCGGAGCACAACCCGAGATTCTGTTAAACTTATAGGAAGGCCCTCCGTAATGCCAGAGCAGCGTACTACTCGTCATTAATAGAGGAAATAGGAACAACCCCAGGTTTCTTTTCAGCACTGTAGCCAGGCTGACAGAGTCACAGCTCTATTGAGCCAAGTATTCCCATAGCTCTCAGTAGTTACGACTTCATGAGCTTCTTTAATGATAAAATTCTAGCTATTAGAGACAAAATTCACTAAGACCTGCCCTCAACTGGCACCAACTTATCTCTAAACTCAGGAACCTTAGAAACAGCTGTAGAACCAGATACATGTTTAGACTTTTTTGCTTCACTCAATCTTTACCAACTAACTTCAATAATTTGGGTGCGTACATCCTTCCGTTGTGTGTTTTTGACTGATAATTGGAGGTTTTTCATTGATTTAAAGACTTTATTAAGTAATAAAACTTGAATGAACTAGTAGGTGTTTATGACAATAAATTTATCATTAAAAAAGTATAGCAGTGAGTTATAAGTAAAGGAGGAATCTCCGGGGCCAGCAAAGGATCAGTAGGAGGTTTCTTCATTGATTTGGAATCAAGTCAGTCTTTATTATTAAACAAGTGAAGAATAAATTGAAATAATGACATTAAAGCAGTAAAATAGTATAATGGTGAGTAAAAATTAAACAGCATTATAAATTACCTTCAACAGCATGCAGCAAAATAAGAGAGAGTTCCAAAATTAAACTTTGTAAAATCTTTGCTAAAGCTTTGTGTGACAAACTTACCATCATTAAAGAACTAAAGAATAAAATGAAATAATTACAGTAAAATAGTATAACAGTGAGTTAAAATTAAACAGATTTTTAAATTACCTTCAACAGCATGCAGCAAAATAAGAGAGAGGTCCAAAATTAAACTTGTTATAATCTTTGCTAAAGCTTTGTGTGACAAACTTGCTATCATTATCACTCTAAAGCTGTAGCCTAGTCTTAAACTTGTGAGTCTTAAAACTTTAATCCTTCTAGAGTCTGTGTCTTCTTCTCTGTCCTCTCTCTTTCTGGTGTAGCATAGGCTGTGCAGGGTGAATTGAGGAATGTGCTCCACCCCCCGCACCTCCTTCCATCCCTCCCCTCCCTCTGTTTTCTCAATGAGCCGTGTTGTGTGTTTTAACTGTCATTAGCATCTTCAGGTAATCTTGTAGACCAGTTATGGAATAGAGTTATCTATAACCCCAGACTCTGATTAAAATCGGTCTGGTTTTATCAGACAGAGTTCATTTTTGAAACAGGAACGTCTCGGGTTACGTATGTAACCCTGGTTCCCCGAGAAGGGGAACGAGAGACTGCGTCGGTTACGACACTATGGGAACGCCTCTAGGCGAAGCAGGTCTGAACGTGAATGAAATCACTCCAATCCTATTGGCCTGTTGCTAGAACGGTAAGGTGTGACGGAATAACCGGAGGAGTATAAAGCACACCTGTACACACTCATCATTAGCTTAAACTATGAAGCAGGCGCTTCAGGCGGGGAGAGAGGTGCGGCGGGCCGATGCAGTCTCTCGTTCCCCTTCTCGGGGAACCAGGGTTACATACGTAACCCGAGACGTTCTCCTTCGAGGGAACTTGAACTGCGTCGGTTACGACACTATGGGAACGAGATACCCACTAAACCGTGCCGAAAACCCCGCCTGCCCCTGTGTGCGAGGTGCCGAAGGAAGGTCAAGACTGTAAAACCGAATGAATGTGTGCGGAGTGGCCCAGCCAGCCGCTAAACAACATCCTGCAAGAGGCCCCGGAAAGGAGGGCTCGAGAGGCCGCCTTGCCTCTGGTAGAATGAGCCCTCACAGCCACAGGTGAAGGCAAACCGCGCACCTGATAGGCCAGGGAAATAGTCTGAACAATCCAGTTGCTAATAGTATGTTTGGATGCAGGGAGCCCGGCCCTGGGAGACCCAAAACACACTAGCAGCTGGTCAGCCTTCCTCCAACGGGAGGACCTCAGAGTGTAAATACTCAGTGCTCTGACAGGGCAGAGCAGATGAAGTCTCCCGTCCTCCGCCGTCACATGAGGTGGAGGATGAAATGCCTGCAGCACTGTGGACCCTGCCGCACAAGAAGGCACTTTAGGGATGTATCCTGAACGAGGGTGCAGGATAGCCCTAATATTCCCCGGGGCAAACTCCAGGCTTTGCGGGGAAACCGAAAGCGCTTGGAGCTCCCCCACCCTCCTCAGAGAGGTGATAGCAAGGAGAAAGGCCATCTTGAGGGTCAAGTGCTTAGCCTCAGCTGACTCCAGGGGTTTGAAGGGGGCCTCAGCCAACGCCCCAAGAACCACTGCCAGATCCCAAGTGGGAACCTTGGACCGAGTCGCAGGTCTCATCCTCCGGGCACCACGGAGGAAACGTACAACCAAGGGAAGTTTCCCCAAGAACCCCTCCCTCAGAGGGGTGTGGAAAGATGAAATAGCTGCCACGTACACCTTGAGGGTGGAAGGGGAAAGACCAGCAGAGAACCGGTCCTGGAGGAACTCAAGTACCTGAACCACCGGGCAGGTAACAGGGTCCACCGACCGCTCCCTACACCAAGTGGAGAAAACACTCCACTTCAGGCCGTACATCCTCCGTGTGGACGGGGCCCTGGAGCTCAGGAGGGTCTCGACTGCTCCGGCTGTTAGACCCGCCTCTAGGTACTGTGCCCCCTCAGGGGCCAGACCCACAGTCGCCATATGGCGGGGCAAGGGTGAAGAACCCGGCCCTGCGCCTGGGACAGCAGGTCTCTCCTCAGAGGGACCCGCCACGGCGGGCCGTCCAGGAGCGACATGATGTCCGAGAACCACACCCGGGTTGGCCAGAACGGGGCTACGAGCAGTAGGCCGACATAGTCCTGGCGGACCCGCTCCAGAACCGAAGACGTAGCCTCGGCCACGAATGTACCATGGCGTCCAGACCCAACGGGGCTGGAGGAACGAGAGAAACCATAGCGGGCAGTGCGTAGTCTCTTGAGACGCAAACAGATCCACGTCTATGGGGCCGAACTCTTCGCACAAGAGCTCCACCACTTCGGGGTGAAGTCTCCATTCCCCGGGCCTCAGCCCCTGCCTCAACAGCAGGTCTGCTCCCTGATTCTGCGTCCCCAGGAGATACATCGCCCTGAGCGATAGTAACCTCTGCTGGGACCACAGGAGGATCTGACGCGCCAGTCTGTCCAGAGGGCGCGAGCGCAGACCGCCCTGGTGATTCAGATAGGCCACCACCGCTGTGTTGTTCTCCTCGGAACGAACCAGGACGTGGTGGCCTTGGAGATCGGGCAGGAAACTCCTTAGAGCCTGGAACACCGCCAACATCTCGAGACAGTTGATATGCCACTCGGATCGATGCACCTGCCAGGATCCCCTTGCAAAGCGGCCGTCCATGACCGCGCCCCAGCCCGTGAGGGAGGCGTCTGTCGAAAGAACCAGCCGGCGACAAGACCCTCCCAGCACGGGCCCCTGGGACAGGAACCAAGTTTCCTTCCAAACTGATAGGGAACGAAGACACTTGCACGTAACCCAAACCAGACGGAGAGGATTCCCCTCGGGGAAAAACCCTTGTTCCTTAGCCACCACTGCAGGGGTCTCATGTGCAGCAGTCCAGATGGTATTACGCTGGACGCAGCCGCCAGGAGACCCAACACTCGTTGAAAGTGTTTCATAGTGATGGCGTGGCCTAACTTCACCCCTTTCACGGCAGCCAATATGGTGTCGACACGTGCCGGAGACAATTGTGCCCGCATCGTTGTCGAATCCCATGCAACCCCTAGGAACGTAGCCCGTTGGGTGGCGCCAGCACGCTCTTCTTTGCGTTGAGCCTCAGCCCTAAACGCCGCAGACGAGCCAGAACGACATCTCGATGCCGAACCGCCAACTCTCGAGACTGGGCTAGGATGAGCCAGTCGTCGATGAAGTTGAAATCCGGATGCCCCGGAGCCTCAGCGGGGCCAGTGCTGCATCCATACACTTGGTGAATGTGCGAGGGGAAGTGCCAGGCCGAATGGAAGAAACCGATACTGGTAAGCCACACCCCGAAGGCAAACCTCAGGAACTTCCTGTGAGAAGGACGGATGGAGACCTGGAAATAGGCGTCCTTTAGATCTATCGTGACGAACCAATCCTCAGATTGGATGTGCGTCATGGTGGCGGGGTCTCCTCAGAGACCGGTTAGAACCCGCAGATCCAAAATAGGGCACGCAGCCCTCCGTCCTTCTTGGGGACTATGAAGTACCGGCTGTAGAACCGGCGTCTCTGTCTGGGGGGGAGACACGTTCCACGGCCCCTTTCCTCAGCAGAGTACAAACTTCCTGTCCCAACACCGGACCTTGCTCCGGGCGGACCACAGTCCAAACCACCCCCTCTCTTCTGTTGAATTTGGAGGGCGGGTTTTGAACTGTAGTCGATACCCATCTATGGCAGTGCGCAGGACCTGCGGAGAAATGTTTGTCAGGCTCCGCCAAGCGTCTGCAAAGTCTGCTCCATGATTACTCAGTTCATCATGTACTTTCTTTTCAGGAAAGAATGGCAGAGACCGGCGTGGAGGTGGCGTGTGGTGCTTAAGAAACCTTTCATCAAGCTACCACTAGCCTGTGGTGTCTGCTCCTCTTTTCTCTTTTTTTTCGGCCAGTTGATGTTGAGCTTAGCCACGGCTCTAGTCACCACCTCCAGCAGCACGTCATAGTCGGGCACGGCCAGATGACGCCGCCCCGACACCCGGAAGTCATCGTCCACTGCGCTGAGCACGTCCGCCTCCTCCGAGTCGGATTGCTGCAGCGTCTCCGGATCCAAACCGCGAGATGAGCCAGCGGATGAAGGTCGGGAAAAAGCCTCAGCCGTCCCGAAATCCTCCGACAGATCACGCTGTGAACCCATGAGTGAAGCCGCCGGGCTGCCTCAGCGGCCGCAGGGCCCGCGCCACAGGGAAAACACATCCGGCCATCCTCGGAAAGAGAGCCATGCTGTACCTCAGTACCCGCACGGAAAGGGCTTCGCAACGGGCGCAGGCAGCCCCCTCGAGAGCTGCCCGTGTGTGCTCCATCCCCAAATATGAGACACACATCTCATGAGAATCTCCATCCGTGATGTACCGAGGGCAAGAAAAAACACACCTTCTGTACATCTGGTTGCCGGACATGCTGGTAGACTTCTTCTTCAGGTAAGACACACTGCTTGTAGGACTGGAGCTTTCTTCAAACAACATACAGAGCGCCTGCTGAATAGAAAAAAGCTAATGATGAGTGTGTACAGGTGTGCTTTATACTCCTCCGGTTATTCCGTCACACCTTACCATTCTAGCAACAGGCCAATAGGATTGGAGTGATTTCATTCACGTTCAGACCTGCTTCGCCTAGAGGCGTTCCCATAGTGTCGTAACCGACGCAGTTCGAGTTCCCTCGAAGGGGAACGTCTCGGGTTACGTATGTAACCCTGGTTCCCCGAGAAGGGGAACGAGAGACTGCGTCGGTTACGACACTATGGGAACGCCTCTAGGCGTAGCAGGTCTGAACGTGAATGAAATCACTCCAATCCTATTGGCTTGTTGCTAGAACGGTAAGGTGTGACGGAATAACCGGAGGAGTATAAAGCACACCTGTACACACTCATCATTAGCTTAAACTATGAAGCAGGCGCTTCAGGCAGGGAGAGAGGTGCGGCGGGCCGACGCAGTCTCTCGTTCCCCTTCTCGGGGAACCAGGGTTACATACGTAACCCGAGACGTTCTCCTTCGAGGGAACTCGAACTGCGTCGGTTACGACACTATGGGAACGAGATACCCACTAAACCGTGCCGAAAACCCCGCCTGCCCCTGTGTGCAATAAAGTGACACTACTAAGAGGAGAGCGCACGAGTGCCCGGTGCCGAAGGAAGGTCAAGACTGTAAAACCGAATGAATGTGTGCGGAGTGGCCCAGCCAGCCGCTAAACAACATCCTGCAAGAGGCCCCGGAAAGGAGGGCTCGAGAGGCCGCCTTGCCTCTGGTAGAATGAGCCCTCACAGCCACAGGTGAAGGCAAACCACGCACCTGATAGGCCAGGGAAATAGTCTGAACAATCCAGTTGCTAATAGTATGTTTGGATGCAGGGAGCCCGGCCCTGGGAGACCCAAAACACACTAGCAGCTGGTCAGCCTTCCTCCAACGGGAGGACCTCAGAGTGTAAATACTCAGTGCTCTGACAGGGCAGAGCAGATGAAGTCTCCCGTCCTCCGCCGTCACATGAGGTGGAGGATGAAATGCCTGCAGCACTGTGGACCCTGCCGCACAAGAAGGCATTTTAGGGATGTATCCTGAACGAGGGTGCAGGATAGCCCTAATATTCCCCGGGGCAAACTCCAGGCTTGCGGGGAAACCGAAAGCGCTTGGAGCTCCCCCACCCTCCTCAGAGAGGTGATAGCAAGGAGAAAGGCCATCTTGAGGGTCAAGTGCTTAGCCTCAGCTGACTCCAGGGGTTTGAAGGGGGCCTCAGCCAACGCCCCAAGAACCACTGCCAGATCCCAAGTGGGAACCTTGGACCGAGTCGCAGGTCTCATCCTCCGGGCACCACGGAGGAAACGTACAACCAAGGGAAGTTTCCCCAAGAACCCCTCCCTCAGAGGGGTGTGGAAAGATGAAATAGCTGCCACGTACACCTTGAGGGTGGAAGGGGAAAGACCAGCAGAGAACCGGTCCTGGAGGAACTCAAGTACCTGAACCACCGGGCAGGTAACAGGGTCCACCGACCGCTCCCTACACCAAGTGGAGAAAACACTCCACTTCAGGCCGTACATCCTCCGTGTGGACGGGGCCCTGGAGCTCAGGAGGGTCTCGACTGCTCCGGCTGTTAGACCCGCCTCTAGGTACTGTGCCCCCTCAGGGGCCAGACCCACAGTCGCCATATGGCGGGGCAAGGGTGAAGAACCGGGCCGTCCAGGAGCGACATGATGTCCGAGAACCACACCCGGGTTGGCCAGAACGGGGCTACCAGCAGTAGGCCGACATAGTCCTGGCGGACCCGCTCCAGAACCCCGGGAGCAGAGCGACTGGGGGAAAAGCGTACAGACGTAGCCTCGGCCACGAATGTACCATGGCGTCCAGACCCAACGGGGCTGGAGGAACGAGAGAAACCATAGCGGGCAGTGCGTAGTCTCTTGAGACGCAAACAGATCCACGTCTATGGGGCTCGAACCACTTCGGGGTGAAGTCTCCATTCCCCGGGCCTCAGCCCCTGCCTCAACAGCAGGTCTGCTCCCTGATTCTGCGTCCCCAGGAGATACATCGCTCCATGACCGCGCCCCAGCCCGTGAGGGAGGCGTCTGTTGAAAGAACCAGCCGGCGACAAGACCCTCCCAGCACGGGCCCCTGGGACAGGAACCAAGTTTCCTTCCAAACTGATAGGGAACGAAGACACTTGTGCGTAACCCAAACCAGACGGAGAGGATTCCCCTCGGGGAAAAACCCTTGTTCCTTAGCCACCACTGCAGGGGTCTCATGTGCAGCAGTCCAGATGGTATTACGCTGGACGCAGCCGCCAGGAGACCCAACACTCGTTGAAAGTGTTTCATAGTGATGGCGTGGCCTAACTTCACCCCTTTCACGGCAGCCAATATGGTGTCGACACGTGCCGGAGACAATTGTGCCCGCATCGTTGTCGAATCCCATACAACCCCTAGGAACGTAGCCCGTTGGGTGGGCGCCAGCACGCTCTTCTTTGCGTTGAGCCTCAGCCCTAAACGCAGCAGACGAGCCAGAACGACATCTCGATGCCGAACTGCCAACTCTCGAGACTGGGCTAGGATGAGCCAGTCGTCGATGAAGTTGAAACCCGGATGCCCCGGAGCCTCAGCGGGGCCAGTGCTGCATCCATACACTTGGTGAATGTGCTAGGGGAAGTGCCAGGCTGAATGGAAGAACCCGATACTGGTAAGCCACACCCCGAAGGCAAACCTCAGGAACTTCCTGTGAGAAGGACGGATGGAGACCTGGAAATAGGCGTCCTTTAGATATATCGTGACGAACCAATCCTCAGATTGGATGTGCGTCACGGTGGCGGGGATGATGAGCATCTTTAACCTGAATCTCCTCAGAGACGGGTTTTGAGTTAGAACCCGCAGATCCAAAATAGGGCACGCAGCCCTCCGTCCTTCTTGGGGACTATGAAGTACCGGCTGTAGAACCGGCGTCTCTGTCTGGGGGGGAGACACGTTCCACGGCCCCTTTCCTCAGCAGAGTACAAACTTCCTGTCCCAACACCGGACCTTGCTCCGGGCGGACCACAGTCCAAACCACCCCCTCTCTTCTGTTGAATTTGGAGGGCGGGTTTTGAACTGTAGTCGATACCCATCTATGGCAGTGCGCAGGACCCGCGGAGAAATGTTCGTCAGGCTCCGCCAAGCGTCTGCGAAGTCTGCCAACGGAACCAGCCCCTCGGGGCTGGTGGTCGGTGTCTCGTGTGATCTTCTGGTGGACCCCTGAAGCCCCAGAACGGCAGGGGGGAGCCGCCGAAGATCCACGGTGAGTGAGTCGGGATGCCGTCCGCCTGCAGACCCTCGGGGCAGGCAGTACGGCGCGGACTCGATGGTGGCAGGTGCGTCCTGAACGTGTAAACGGCGGGATAACATCACCTGTTGCCACGGCGGAGGGGACCTCGGTCGGCCTCCGGGGGGGGTGCCGAATGGAAGAACCCGATACTGGTAAGCCACACCCCCGAAGGCGAACCTCAGGAACTTCCTGTGAGAAGGACGGATGGAGACCTGGAAATAGGCGTCCTTTAGATCTATCGTGACGAACCAATCCTCAGATTGGGTGTGCGTCACGATGGCGGGGATGATGAGCATCGTGAACCTGAATCTCCTCAGAGACCGGTTAGAACCCGCAGATCCAAAAATAGGGCACGCAGCCCTCCGTCCTTCTTGGGGGACTATGAAGTAACGGCTGTAGAACCGGCGTCTCTGTCTGGGGGGAGACACGTTCCACGGCCCCTTTCCTCAGCAGAGTACGAACTTCCTGTCCCAACACCGGACCTTGCTCCGGGCGGACCACAGTCCAAGCCACCCCCTCTGTTCTGTTGAATTGGAGGGCGGGTTTGAACTGTAGTCGATACCCATCTATGGCAGTGCGCAGGACCCGCGGAGAAATGTTTGTCAGGCTCCGCCAAGCCTCTGCAAAGTCTGCCAACGGAACCAGCCCCTCAGGGCTGGTGGTCGGTGTCTCGTGTGCTCTTCTGGTGGACCCCTGAAGCCCCAGAACGGCAGGGGGGAGCCGCCGAAGATCCACGGTGAGTGAGTCGGGATGCCGTCCGCCTGCAGACCCTCGGGGCAGGCAGTACGGCGCGGACTCGTTGGTGGAAGGTGCGTCCTGAACGTGTAAACGGCGGGATAACATCACCTGTTGCCACGGCGGAGGGGACCTCGGTCGGCCTCCGGGGGGGGTGGGGGGGGTGCGGGAGGGGAGAAAAAACTCCCCTACCCCGGTCTTCAGGACCTCTTCCCTGAGCTCCGTCGGGACTGGATGACGGTCCTCAGATCGCGTCTCACAGAAGGCTGAGGTTGAGAGCGCCGCCTCGCTGCCCTAGCCCCTCGGGGGGGCCCCCGAGAAGCGACACTTTGCTTGCTCTCCTCTCGGTAGGAGCTCGTAGAGGGAAGGGACCTACGCCCGGCAGCCTCAGCTGCCTGGGGTGCAGACCGGCGAGGGAGGTACCGGCGGAACGCATCGCCCTGCGTCTAACGCTCCGTGGTTCTGCGAGGCTCCGCCAGATCTTCCCTAGAGGGACCCCCCTCTGAACCATCTCCTGTAGCAGGTCGGCTTGGTAGGCTTGAAGCACCGCCATGGTGTGCAAGCTCGCACCTGCCTGGCCCGCTGCCATGTACGCCTTCCCCACGAGCGTGGATGTGGTGCGACATGGTTTGGATGGTAACGCCGGCTTCTCCAGGGAGGACGCAAGTCGAGGGGAGAGATAGCTCGCAAGCGCATCCTCCACCCGAGGCATCCTCCCATAACCACAGTTCCTAACCCCCATCACATTACTGTAGTTCAGTGATTGGGGTGTGGAAAGCCGTGTAGAGAAGGGTCTGCCCCATGATTTACTCAGTTCATCATGTAAATCAGGAAGAGATCGGCGTGGAGGTGGCGCGTGGTGCTTAAGAAACCTTTCATCAAGCTTACCACTAGCCTGTGGTGTCTGCTCCTCCTGTCTCTTGGTGTTGAGCTTGGCCACGGCTCTAGTCACCACCTCCAGCAGCACGTCATAGTCGGGCGCGGCCAGATGTCGCCGCCCCGAGACCCGGAAGTCATCGTCCACTGCGCTGAGCACGTCCGCCTCCTCGGAGTCGGATTGCTGCCGCGTCGCCGGATCCAAACCGCGAGCGGGAGAAGCCGAGAACGGGCTCCCGAACGAGGAAAGGAAGCGTCGGAGCCAGCGGATGA
The DNA here is from genome assembly GCF_014851395.1 of Micropterus salmoides. Classification (NCBI taxonomy): domain Eukaryota; kingdom Metazoa; phylum Chordata; class Actinopteri; order Centrarchiformes; family Centrarchidae; genus Micropterus; species Micropterus salmoides. The sequence continues at coordinate 26,917 of NW_024040304.1, read as the reverse complement.
AGGTCGGGAAAAAGCCTCAGCCGTCCCGAAATCCTCCGACAGATCACGCTGTGAACCCATGAGTGAAGCCGCCGGGCCGCCTCAGCGGCCGCAGGGCCCGCACCACGGGGAAAACACATCCGACCATCCTCGGAAAGAGAGCCATGCTGTACCTCAGTACCCGCACGGAAAGGGCTTCGCAACGGGCGCAGGCAGCCCCCTCGAGAGCTGCCCGGGCGTGCTCCATCCCCAAACATGAGACACACATCTCATGAGAATCTCCATCCGTGATGTACGGAGGGCAAGAAAAAAACACACCTTCTGTACATCTGGTTGCCGGACATGCTGGTAGACTTCTTCTTCAGGTAAGACACACTGCTTGTAGGACTGGAGCTTTCTTCAAACAACATACAGAGCGCCTGCTGAATAGAAAAAAGCTAATGATGAGTGTGTACAGGTGTGCTTTATACTCCTCCGGTTATTCCGTCACACCTTACCGTTCTAGCAACAAGCCAATAGGATTGGAGTGATTTCATTCACGTTCAGACCTGCTTCGCCTAGAGGCGTTCCCATAGTGTCGTAACCGACGCAGTCTCTCGTTCCCCTTCTCGGGGAACCAGGGTTACATACGTAACCCGAGACGTTCCCCTTCGAGGGAACTCGAACTGCGTCGGTTACGACACTATGGGAACGAGATACCCACTAAACCGTGCCGAAAACCCCGCCTGCCCCTGTGTGCAATAAAGTGGCACGACTAAGAGGAGAGCGCACGAGTGCCAGGTGCCGAAGGAAGGTCAAGACTGTAAAACCGAATGAATGTGTGCGGAGTGGCCCAGCCAGCCGCTAAACAAACATCCTGCAAAGAGGCCCCGGAAAGGAGGGCTCGAGAGGCCGCCATGCCTCTGGTAGAATGAGCCCTCACAGCCACAGGTGAAGGCAAACCGCGCACCTGATAGGCCAGGGAAATAGTCTGAACAATCCAGTTGCTAATAGTATGTTTGGATGCAGGGAGCCCAGCCCTGGGGGACCCAAAACACACTAGCAGCTGGTCAGCCTTCCTCCAACGGGAGGACCTCAGAGTGTAAATACTCAGTGCTCTGACGGGCAGAGCAGATGAAGCCTCCCGTCCTCCGCCGTCACATGAGGTGGAGGATGAAATGCCTGCAGCACGTGGACCCTGCCGCACAAGAAGGCACTTTAGGGATGTATCCTGGACGAGGGTGCAGGATAGCCCTAAATTCCCCGGGGCAAACTCCAGGCTTTGCGGGGAAACCGAAAGCGCTTGGAGATCCCCCACCCTCCTCAGAGAGGTGATAGCAAGGAGAAAGGCCATCTTGAGGGTCAAGTGCTTAGCCTCAGCTGACTCTAGGGGTTCGAAGGGGGCCTCAGCCAACGCCCCAAGAACCACGCCAGATCCCAAGGGGAACCTTGGACCGAGTCGCAGGTCTCATCCTCCGGGCACCACGGAGGAAACGTACAACCAAGGGAAGTTTCCCCAAGGACCCCTCCCTCAGAGGGGTGTGGAAAGAGGAAATAGCTGCCACGTACACCTTGAGGGTGGAAGGGGAAAGACCAGCAGAGAACCGGTCCTGGAGGAACTCAAGTACCTGAACCACCGGGCAGGTAACAGGGTCCACCGACCGCTCCCTACACCAAGTGGAGAAAACACTCCACTTCAGGCCGTACATCCTCCGTGTGGACGGGGCCCTGGAGCTCAGGAGGGTCTCGACGCTCCGGCTGTTAGACCCGCCTCTAGGTACTGTGCCCCCTCAGGGGCCAGACCCATAGTCGCCATATGGCGGGGCAAGGGTGAAGAACCCGGCCCTGCGCCTGGGACAGCAGGTCTCTCCTCAGAGGGACCCGCCACGGCGGGCCGTCCAGGAGCGACATGATGTCCGAGAACCAACCCGGGTTGGCCAGAACGGGGCTACGAGCAGTAGGCGACATTGTCCTGGCGGACCCGCTCCAGAACCCCGGGAGCAGAGCGACTGGGGGAAAAGCGTACAGACGTAGCCTCGGCCACGAATGTACCATGGCGTCCAGACCCAACGGGGCTGGAGGAACGAGAGAAAACCATAGCGGGCAGTGCGTAGTCTCTTGAGACGCAAACAGATCCACGTCTATGGGGCCGAACTCTTCGCACAAGAGCTCCACCACTTCGGGGTGAAGTCTCCATTCCCCGGGCCTCAGCCCCTGCCTCGACAGCAGGTCTGCTCCCTGATTCTGCGTCCCCGGGAGATACATCGCCCTGAGCGACAGTAACCTCTGCTGGGACCACAGGAGGATCTGACGCGCCAGTCTGTCCAGAGGGCGCGAGCGCAGACCGCCCTGGTGATTCAGATAGGCCACCACCGTGTGTTGTCGGAACGAACCAGGACGTGGTGGCCTTGGAGATCGGGCAGGAAACTCCTTAGAGCCTGGAACACTGCCAACATCTCGAGACAGTTGATATGCCACTCGGTCGATGCACCTGCCAGGATCCCCTTGCAAAGCGGCCGTCCATGACCGCGCCCCAGCCCGTGAGGGAGGCGTCTGTCGAAATAACCAGCCGGCGACAAGACCCTCCCAGCACGGGCCCCTGGGACAGGAACCAAGTTTCCTTCCAAACTGATAGGGAACGAAGACACTTGCGCGTAACCCAAATCAGATGGAGAGGATTTCCCCTCGGGGAAAAACCCTTGTTCCTTAGCCACCACTGCAGGGGTCTCATGTGCAGTAGTCCAGATGGTATTACGCTGGACGCAGCTGCCAGGAGACCCAACACTCGTTGAAAGTGTTTCATAGTGACGGCGTGGCCTAACTTCACCCCTCTCACGGCAGCCAATATGGTGTCGACACGTGCCGGAGACAATTGTGCCCGCATCGTTGTCGAATCCCATATAACCCCTAGGAACGTAGTCCGTTGGGTGGGCGCCAGCACGCTCTTCTTTGCGTTGAGCCTCAGCCCTAAACGCCGCAGATGAGCCAGAACGACATCTCGATGCCGAACCGCCAACTCTCGAGACTGGGCCAGGATGAGCCAGTCGTCGATGTAGTTGAGAATCCGGATGCCCCGGAGCCTCAGCGGGGCCAGTGCTGCATCCATACACTTGGTGAATGTGCGAGGGGAAAGTGCCAGGCCGAATGGAAGAACCCGATACTGGTAAGCCACACCCCCGAAGGCGAACCTCAGGAACTTCCTGTGAGAAGGACGGATGGAGACGTGGAAATAGGCGTCCTGTAGATCTATCGTGACGAACCAATCCTCGGATTGGATGTGCGACACGATGGCGGGGATGGTGAGCATCTTGAACCTGAATCTCCTCAGAGACCGGTTTAGAACCCGCAGATCCAAAATAGGGCGCAGCCCTCCGTCCTTCTTGGGGACTATGAAGTACCGACTGTAGAAGCCGGCGTCTCTGTCTGGGGGGGAGACACGTTCCACGGCCCCTTTCCTCAGCAGAGTCTGAACTTTGTCCCAACACCGGACCTTGCTCCGGGCGGACCACAGTCCAAACCACCCCGTTGAATTTTGGAGGGCGGGTTCTGAACTGTAGTCGATACCCATCTATGGCAGTGCGCAGGACCCACGGAGAAATGTTCATCAGGCTCCGCCAAGCGTCTGCAAAGTCTGCCAACGGAACCAGCCCCTCGGGGCTGGTGGTCGGTGTCTCGTGTGATCTTCTGGTGGACCCCTGAAGCCCCAGAACGGCAGGGGGGAGCCGCCGAAGATCCACGGTGGGTGAGTCGGGATGCCGTCCGCCTACAGACCCTCGGGGCAGGCAGTACGGTGCGGACTCGTTGGTGGCAGGTGCGTCCTGAACGTGTAAACGGCGGGATAACATCACCTGTTGCCACGGCGGAGGGGACCTCGGTCGGCCTCCGGGGGGGGTGGGGGGGTGCGGGAGGGGAGAAAAACCTCCCCTACCCTGGTCTTCAGGACCTCTTCCCTGAGCTCCGTCGGGACTGGATGACGGTCCTCAGATCGCGTCTCACAGAAGGCTGAGGTTGAGAGCGTCGCCTCGCTGCCCCAGCCCCTCGGGGGGGTCCCCGAGAAGCGACACTCTGCTTCCTCTCCTCTCGGTAGGAGCTTGTAGAGGGAAGGGATCTACGCCCGGCAGCCTCAGCTGCCTGGGGTGCAGACCGGCGAGGGAGGTACTGGCGGAACGCTTCGCCTTGCGTCTTAATGTGCTGGAACCGATCCACCACCGAGTCCACTGCGTCACCGAAGAGGCCCGCCGTGCTCACCGGTGCATCGAGGAGGCAGCTCTTGTCCCTCTCTGACATGCCCGCGAGGTTGAGCCATAGGTGACGCTCCGTGGCCACCAGAACCGACATGGATCGACCAATAGAGCGGGCCGTTTCCTTGGTGGCCCGGAGAGACAGGTCTGTGGTTCTGCGAAGTTCCGCCAGATCTTCCTCAGAGGGACCCCCCCTCTGAACCATCTCCTGAAGCAGGTCGGCTTGGTAGGCTTGAAGCACCGCCATGGTGTGCAAGCTCGCACCTGCCTGGCCCGCTGCCATGTACGCCTTCCCCACGAGGGTGGATGTGGTGCGACATGGCTTGGAGGGTAACGCCGGCTTCTCCAGGGAGGACGCAAGTCGAGGGGAGATAGCTCGCAAGCGCATCCTCCACCCGAGGCATCCTCCCATAACCACGGTCCCTAACCCCCATCACATTGCTGTAATTAAGTGATCGGGGTGTGGAAAGCCGTGTAGAGAAGGGTCTGCCCCATGATTTACTCAGTTCATCATGTAAATCAGGAAAAAAAGGCAGAGATCGGCGTGGAGGTGGTGCGTGGTGCTTAAGAAACCTTTCATCAAGCTTCCCACTGGCCTGTGGTGTCTGCTCCTCCTGTGGCCAGTCGATGTCGAGCTTAGCCACGGCTCTAGTCACCACCTCGAGCAGCTCGTCATAGTCGGGCGCAGCCTGATGACGTTGCCCCGACACCCGGAAGTCATCGTCCATTACGCCGAGCACATCCACCTCCTCGGAGTCGGATTGCTGCAGCATCTCCGGATCCAACCCGCGAGCGGGAGAAGCCGAGAAACGGGCTCCCGAACGAGGAAAGGAAGCGTCGGAGCCAGCGGATGAAGGTCGGGAAAAAGCCTCAGCCGTCCCGAAATCCTCCGACAGATCGCGCTGTGAGCCCCATGAGTGAAGCCGCCGGGCCGCCTCAGCGGCCGCAGGGCCCGCACCACGGGGAGAACACATCCGGCCGTCCTCAGAAAAGAGAGCCATGCGGGACCTCAGTACCCGCACGGAAAGGGTTTCGCAATGGCCGCAGGCAGCCCCCTCGAGAGCTGCCCGGGCGTGCTCCATCCCCAAACATGAGACACACATCTCATGTGAATCTCCATCCGTGATGTACCGAGGGCAAGGAAAAACACACTTTCTGTACCTCTGATTGCCGGACATGCTGGTAGACTTCTTCCTCGGTAAGACATTTCGCTGCTTGTAGGACTGGAGCTTTCTTCGACAACATACAGAGCGCCTGCTGAATAGAAAAAAGCTAATGATGAGTGTGTACAGGTGTGCTTTATACTCCTCCGGTTATTCCGTCACACCTTACCGTTCTAGCAACAAGCCAATAGGATTGGAGTGATTTCATTCACGTTCAGACCTGCTTCGCCTAGAGGCGTTCCCATAGTGTCGTAACCGACGCAGTTCGAGTTCCCTCGAAGGGGAACCTATTTTTATCAGTCGCAGACAAGAGTTTGGAACTACAGACTATATATAATAATCTGGTTGTACCAGAAGTAACGGTCCCCAACCCCTCACCAGTTATCTCCCACATGCTGTCACATACAAAATAAGAGGGTGGGCAGAGTTACCGTGAGCCAATGATAAGAGACTAAGAGGGGTTACCATAGGCCAATGATGGGGTCTGTGAAAATAAAACCAGAACATTGTCTTCAAGAAATTGCCAAGAGGGCACTTGGATCCTTGAGCAGTATCTACCTACCAAAGAGGGGACCTCCATGCGGTTAATTTTTTTCAGCTAATGAGTGTTTGTATCTGTTAAAGACTTCTTGTTTCTTTCAAAAATGGACATCAGTGTTAGTAATATTTAAACATTTCTCTGTGATACAAAAATATTCACAATATTCACTTTATTGAGAATTTACAGTTTTACCTGTTATTCAGAAATAACTTGGATGCATGCACAAATATCAAAGATTGCAGTATTAGCAGCAAAAGGTACTTTATCCAGGGTTCAATTATATAAAATGTTTTATTAGTGCTGTCATTTAAACTTTCTCTTAGGGGAATTCAGGTTTGTCTGTGGTGCTTTATGACCTTTGTTGAATGGTGAAGTAGGCCTTTTTAAAGGGCCTTCATCTTTATCTTATTTTGTATTTGCTCTTCATAATTATAAATTAGGATTAAAATGCTCAGCAGCATGATCCTATTTTTTTATTTTTTTTGTAAGTAATCACTAAAACAGGTTTATCAACTTTTACTAAACCTTTGGAATAATTCTGTCCCCCAATATTGTGAAATGAAATTGACCAGTTATGGACAAGATTTCTATCAATTTTGCAATGTACTTGTTTCTTCGATCTAAATTTTATAGGATTGCATTTTATTTATTGACTGCATTACAGAAACGTCCATTGTTGGCTGGCATGTAATGACACGGAGTTCCCTCTTAGTTCCTTCTTAGCTAGCATGGAGCGACACTCCAGCATGGATGAATAAAGAATGGGATATTTCTATTAAGAGAATATTGTAATCTAAACTATATATTTAATTTTTAGTTACACTTACAAAATAAGGACAATTCTTAAGTAGCAAAAAAACCAAATGTGTTTACAGCGTCCAAATAACTCTAAATGTAGTCTTTCAGTAACATATAGACTATGTCCCTCATTCTAAACTAAAGCCTAAGTCACTAGTCACGCTAACAGGCCTCCTCTTTCCTAGAATTCCTTGTTTGTATGGGATTTCCTAGAAAAGCTAGAATTATAACAAAATATAGTTTACAACTTCATCAACTGAAAACTTCAAGAGCTAAAGTTTGATCCTTCTACTGAGAACCAGCTGCCTTTTGCTAATTAGGGTTTATTAGACTATTACAGAGGTCATGAAATCCAGAACCCTTCCCTTGGGGATGAAGTATTCAAATGCTAGTTAACTACTTTGTTGACATAACAGGACAGTAGTTTTCTGTTGATGAAAATAAAAGTTCTTGATTAGCCAGAACAGGATGTTCAGCAGTCTTACACTGTTTCATTGCAGGTCATGCATTCAACCTAGTGGCTAGTTTGCCCTTGACAATAAGGTTTTAGTAAAAAGTCTCTGCTGCGACCTCTTTTTTGAGACCATGCTGTTTCTATTTTTTTTTTCTAGTGTCCCCTTCCATAGCATTTTTCAGAGACACTACAAAAGAGGAAAACAGATTGCCATCGATAACCCAAACTCTAGGGTTAACTCTTAATTTTTATTACATTTGTTATGTAGTAAATCTACAACTTCAAAGCAATTTAGTGATCCCTACCATGTAGTGATCAAATGCCAATGTGCCAATTGGCATATGCCAATCTCTATTCATGTGTTCATATGGGTGAACACTGGTGACAGTGTACCTTCACCCATATGAACACATATGAACACATGAATGGTGACAGAGCACCTTCACACATATTAAGACATGACTGGTGACAGCGCACCTTCACACATATGAACACATGAATGGTGACAGAGCACCTTTAAACATATGAACACATGACTGGTGAAAGTGCACCTTCACCCATATGAACACATGAATGGTGACGGCGCACTTTTATGAACACATGACTGGTGACAGCGCACCTTCACACATATGAACACATGACTGGTGACAGTGCACTTTTATGAACACATGACTGGTGAAAGTGCACCTTCACCCATATGAACACATGAATGGTGACAGCGCACTTTTATGAACACATGAATGGTGACAGCGCACCTTTACACATATGAACACGACTGGTGACAGCGCACTTTTATGAACACATGAATGGTGACAGTGTACCTTCTCCCATATGAACACATGACTGGTGACAGCGCACCTTCACACATATGAACACGACTGGTGACAGCGCACTTTTATGAACACATGAATGGTGACAGTGTTTAAACAGTGATTAAATTTAAATCTTTGAAACCAGATGAGCAGCAAAAGTACCCTTCGTTCCTGCGTTAACATACTTCTATCACATGTGCGAAAGGGAGTAGGAAGAAGTAAAACATATGTACTCCTACCCCTTTAATTCTTACATTCTTTCAATTAACAATTTTTATATTATTATTATGTTCTAGATACATTTATATACACACACACACACACAGACAGAAAGACAACCACTCACATCCACACCTAAGGAGAGAACATGCAAACTCCACACACCTTCTTGCTGTGAGGCAACAGTGCTAACCACTGCACCACTTTAATGTTATTGGTATTGAATATGAGTGAAATCAAGTGTGAGACAGAGACACCACGGAGGAAGAGGTTTAACTCACTGCGACACACTAGAAATCATTTGGATGTATCCAGTATCAGTGTACATGGTCAGATTACTCTACCTAAATTTAAATTATACTAACTTCAGAGGTAAATTACAGGCCCTGCCACAACTACGGGCCCCTATGCGGCTGCATTCCCTTCATATATTTAATTTTATCAAAATATATCATATAGTCTATGATACACTGTATACGCTAATAGAAAAAGTTGATATTGATATTAATTCCTGTTATAGGTATGAGGAGGTTGAAGTTAAATGATTAATAAGCATCTTGTATGTTTACAAAACTTTACTGTCTATGAAGATTCTCAGTCATCCAGGTCATAGTTATCCAACGAAGGTTAAAATCAAGGGCAACTGGACTTGGTTGAAGATACTGGAAGACGTTTCGTCCCTCATCCAAAGGACTTCTTCAGTTGTGACTGACTGGCAGGGAAACTCAGCTATTTAACCTCAGTGGGGTCGTTGGCCCGGGTCATCGATACCGCTGGTTTGTTAGTGTTCCTGGTTGCTGTAACGACAGTCGTTACAGTCGTTAAGACTACCTGTAGCCAAGACTGAACGACCATCGTTGGTATCTTCACCTGAGGCCAATAGGTTACGTTTGTTGAGTTTCCTGGGAAGTGATGAAAGGACAGCATTGTAAGTGGGGGATAAGTGGTGGCGTAGACCCCCTCCCCTGTTCAATGACGGCTTCTCTACCCTGGTGTAGATGCTTCCTTGACACCTCTTTCAAACCATCCATCTTCTCTGTCTAAAATGTGCACCTGGTGGTCCTCAAACGAGTGTCCTCTGTCCTTCAGATGTAAGTAGACTGCAGAGTCTTGACCTGAGGAGTTGGCCCTTCTGTGTTGAGCCATGCGTTTGTGTCGTGGTTGTTTAGTCTCCCCAATATACAGGTCTGTGCATTCCTCACTGCATTGGACCGCATACACTAGATTGCTTTTCTTGTGTTTGGGTGTGCGGTCTTTGGGGTGGACCAGCATCTGTCTTAGTGCGAACAGTAGGTATTGGTCTGTGTGTGGGGGTTTTCTGTAAACACCAATCTGCAGGCTCCTGTCCTCTTCAATGTGTACAGTAGTCCAGGAAGGCCAAACTGTTGTTGTGAACATCTTCTCGTGTGAACTTGATGTTACTGTCCACAGAGTTGATGTGTTCTGTGAAGGCTTGCACTTCCTGGCTTTTAATTTTGACCCAGGTGTCGTCCACATATCTGTACCAGTGGCTCGGTGCTATTCCTCTGAAGGAGTTGAGGGCTTTACTCTCCACTTCTTCCATGTAGATGTTGGCCACAATCGGGGATACCGGTGAGCCCATGGCGCAGCCATGCTTCTGTCTGTAGAATCCACCGTTGTACTGGAAGTAGGTGGTGTTTAGACAGAGGTCGAGTAATTTGCAGTCTGAGTCTAGTTCTGTTGTCCAGGAAGAAGAAGGAAGAAGTCCTTTGGATGATGGACGAAACGTCTTCTAGTATCTTCAACCGAGTCCAGTTGCCCTTGATTTTAACCTTCGTTGGACAAAACTTTACTGTTTTGTCCTAAGATTATTTAACAGCAATAGCCATGTTTCCATCAGCGTTTAATGCGCATTTTGAGGTATCGCATTAGAAAAGGTTAATGGAAACGGCAAAATCCGGGAAAAAAAATCCTTAATTTCGCAAAAAAGTTTTTACGCTCGCTTGAGGTGGTTTTTGTCTTTGTTGAAAAAGAGTAAATGCTCTAAATGGGAGATGCCCGGTTGTGCAGAGTTCTGCACGCCTGCCGAGAATTTCATGCACCTCGCGGCTGGTAACGCTCATTTGTGCTGAGAAAAGAGGTGGATGCAAATCTGGGCAGGTAGCCTTCATCATCTGTTCTGCTGAATTATGCATTCACCTCTTAAAGGTTCTTTTCAGATCCTTTGCTCTGCACACTGATCAGATGGGGTTATCACCGCATATTTTTGCTGAATCTCAATGAATGCTGCTTCTCTCTTCTCTTATTTTTTTCGTATTCAACATCATACCTTATAATCTAAATTTAATGTACTGAAACAATGTATATGTGACACAAAAAGGAAATTTATTAATCGGGCCGGTAAAAAAAATTTGGCAGATGGATTTATTTATCTACCAGTCCCCTTGGCAGCCAAAAATTTAATTTCCACCTCTGGGCGGCGCCAATCCAATTAGACATTTAAAAGCGAAAAGTAAGATTTTAACATCAGTCCTGTAATGAACAGGATGCCAGTGGAGGGAGTTCAACACAGATATATGTGGTCCCTCTTCTTCTTTCCTGTCAGGAGGCGGGCAGCAGCATTTTGGACTAGCTGCAGGCGTAGAATTGATGACTGATCTAAGCCCCCCTAAAAAGAGTTACAATAGGCAAGACAGGAAGTTATGAAGACATTAATCACCCTCTCTAAATCTGTAGGAGGGAGATAGGCCTTTCCCTTGGCTATAGTTCTTAACTGGAAGAAGTAGAATCTAACAGTGGAGGAAATCTGTTCATCAAATTTAAAGACACTGTCCAAAAAGACATCAACACTTGTCACAGTTGAGCAAGTATTAAAAGCTAAAGGGCCGAGAGTACCGACACAAAGCAGTTCATGGTGTCAAAACATTATGACCTCGACCTCGTTTAGGTTGAGGAAGTTTAGACTCATCCTTGTTTTGATGTCCTTTAGGCATTACAAGAACAATTTGTGAGCCACAGATGATGAATCACCTCAGATAGGGAGATTGAAATGGGCTCAAACTGATCCAGGACCAAATAGCAAGAACAGAGGGGTCACGGTCAGAGGGTGTGGTTACAGAAGATCAAAGTATTTCGACAAAGAATTTAAGGAAGGAGTCACAGAGGTCTAATGTAGGTATAATATGAACAGAATTACGGGGGTTTCTGAGGGTGTTAAACACATTAAAAAGAACTACAGGCCTGTGACAGTTATTAGAAACCAGGTTAGAAGTATCACATTTTACAGCTCTCTGATGGACAGACAGATGGTGCTGTAGGGTTTCATCTGACACTCTGAGTTTGTTCTTCCACCTTCTCTCAGGTTGCTGACATGCTTGTCTGAGAACACGGGTAGGTAGCCAGGGTAACGTTGCCAGGATGGATGTGGTATGTTCTTGTCTCTTTTGTCAAACTTTTGTCAAATTGTCAAAAGCCAGGCAGCCGAGTTCTGAACGAGCTATAGACGGGATCGGGCCTTTATACAGGGATTTCCAGTAATCCAGACGGGATGAGATGAAAGCGTGGATGACTTTTTCAGGGCCTGCATGAGATAAAACATTTTTAGCTTCTGTGATATTTGTTGAAGTTGGAGGAAGCATGATTGTATTACTTGGCTGATCTGTGTGTCAAAATCGAGCTCAGAGTCAAACATCACACCCAACTTGCGAAGGGAAGGTTTGACATGGAGGAGAGGTTCCCCAAGGTTCTTACTAGGTCACAGGTCAGAGAAAAGCCATAGCATGAGGAAGCTTCTCCAGGTCAGTACTGGTTAGCAGAAATAGATAAATTTTACCTACATAGAGAGTAGGTGGCTGTTTTTTAAAGCACTGGGAGCTGATACACTGGACGGTACTGAGGCCAGAGCTCCCAGCACCACTGTGCATCGCCTCGCCCTCCTTGCGGCCTCAACACTCTGTGATCAGCTGATCTCACAGTGCTCTCTCTCTTACTCGAGGCAGTCAGGTAGAGAAGGAAGCACACATACAGTCAGTCACAGAGCTACAAAGTTTTGAACTTCAGATGTGTTTATAGTTAATAAGTATATGTTGGTATATGTTCTGTAACACAGTTTTTTTTGGTTTGTTTGTTTGTTTTTTAAACCTGTCCTGCCCAGCAGCCTGGTATAGAGTATAATGACCTGGATACCATATTGTGCCAGACAGATTTTACTTTAACAAGAGAGTATTAAAATACTCCTTTGTCTGTTTATTATTTATTTAATTATGTATTGATTTGTCACCGGGCCGGACAGGGGGGCAGACACGGGGATGGGGGGGGCACAAACAGACAGCACAGAGAAAGGACAAGACCTGTAAGAGAAGGGGGATGGAAGGTGGGGACAACAGGGAAAAGCTGTGGGAAACACCAATTGCAGAAAGCAACGAAACCTGCAATAGAACAGAGAGGGGGGCTTGGGGAGGAGAAAAACAACAACAAACAAAAAAACAATAAAAATAATAATAGTAAAAGACAACCAGCCGAACAGCAGCAATAAACAGCTGACATAGTAAGACAACTAAGAGAACAATGAAAACAAGAAACAGTCACACACTCTAAATAAGCAACACAGCACAGCCACAAGAGCTGGAATAATAATTAATTTAAATAAGTAATTGAAAGAAAAGCATCAGGAATAATTCTACCAGGGACAAACTAAATTTGTTTGTGTCTGTGTGCGTGTGGGTGAATGTGTCTGTATGTGTGTGTGTACATGTGTGTGCGCATAAGCCTGTTAAAGAATGTAGTTGTTAGTGAGAGTGAGACGCCACGACTGTAACAGGCAGGCAAGAACCCCAGTAGCCAATAGGGGTGGGAGAAAGAAAAAGAATAAATCAAATAAAAACAAAAATAAAAAAAACAAAACAAAGACTCCCAGATGCAGAGAGAGAGAGATGGCTCTGATTGATCCATTTTGAGATATATTGTAGTCTATTGGACAGGAAGTAATGATAAAAATTTGGCAGTTCTAAACCACCACAGTCTTTTGCTTTTGTTCTGTAACACAGTTTACACACAAATCTGCTACGACAAACTGTAAATTGGATTAAAAGACAGTAAAATAGAATGTTTAAAGATATAATCAGCCAGTCTCCATGTTTTGGTCATATTTACTATTTACATGTTGTTTACTGGGAGTTTTATGTAAAATACTGTTTATTTACACGTAGTCATGTTACAAATAACACAAATGAATATCGATCAATATAGAAGAGATCAATGCTACACAGGGAGGTAAAATGAGAATAAAAAGATGTGTGAAAAACATTTGTCTCAGTCAGAGCTAAAGAGGCTTGTAGGTCTCAGTACTATGAGTCAGCCGCAAGATGGAGATAAATACCGTGTGTTCAAATGGATCTTTGCTGTAATGTCTACTCCAGTTTTCTGACCAACTATAACTAACACTAGTTTTATGTGACCAGACCACTTTTATTACAGAAACAGCAAAGGTAAGACACCGTTGGAGTTGGGATTATACAAATGTAGGTTAGTTTTTATCTGTGTTTTATTCAGTGAGTTTAGGGCGTAAAGTGATGAGTTATACTGCTAGATCAGGGGCTGTTTGTGTGGATAGCGTGAGATGAGAGATATCAGTGACTGCAGGCACGCACCCTGTTCAGACAGAGGAGAGGGCCCCCCCCATCCCCTCCGGGCTCAGGAGACACAGTAAAGACATCAGATCATCTTAATGCTCAGCTTCTTATTTATTGTCAGCGTACAGCAGATAATGATTCACACAAGGGTTTCAAACCTGTCACTATCAGCTTTTCACACGATTTCAAGATTCTGGGCCCTACTTTCCTGCCGACACAAATCCAGCAGCAGCTCAACTGCAGCCAGCTGACTTTCCACTGGTGGAAGGTGGAGTGGTGCAGCTGAGGCTGTTGGAGCAGGTCAGGTGGTGCAGTGACATTTTACTTCTCAAACTGGCCTGAAATCCTGATGTGTTGCTAACGTATATTAATATTTGGGATGTTCCACATTTGTGTTCGGAGCCTTCTTTATTTCTCATAGACGCCTCGGCCTGACTCGTCCTGGTCCACTTGGTCTGTCTGCTGCTTTTAAAAAGGATGAGAGGAGCTCATGTGATTGGTCGTTACTGAAGCTCCACCTGCTGATTCTGTGCTCCTCCTACTAATCATTTATTCAGCCTCTCTTCCACGCTGCGCCGAGCTGCGACCGCTTTGAGGCACAGATGGTAACAAAAAGGACTAATCTGAGTTGGTGTTCTGCTGCTGGTGGATTGTGCTCGTGCCCAGTTTCAGGAAAATAAGGCCCGTTGTGAGATTACATGCTTAATGAGAGAAAGAGAAAGAAATGAGGAGAGAGATCAGCTGCTGATATTCTGCTGTACGTTGGTCCTGGAGAACTACTGCACAGGACGGATCTTCATGCTGATGGCCTTCAGGGAGTAGTTATTACCCTTCCAATGGCGCCACTCCACTCCAACAGCAAAGAGAGTTTTGTCAGCCCCCCAGCGATAAACCCCGTTAGGGTTTGTAGAGTGACATTCGTTGTACCAGAACGCCCCCAAGAATGATCTGGCACAGTTACCGGGCCAGGAGTCCTGGTCTTTGTCAAAGGTGGAGAACTTCTGTCCGCTGTGAAGACTAAAGGAGTCTCCTACAGACACACAGAAGAACCACAGGGTTAGTAAATTTGCATTATCTATAAGTATCAGCTGAACTTTTCACAGCCTGCAGTCCTCTATCAGACAGACTGATGAGACCAGTTATGGTCCAGACAGCTGAAGTCACCAGCAGGTCGATCTCTGATCGACTCAGTGTTTCACCTGGATGAAACGTAAGAAAATCACACGGTCTATTCCTTTTTTGTAAGTGAAAGTAACAGGTAAAACTTTCAAAATAAAAGTAGGATCATGTACTGTGTAGTTAGAAAGGTTATTATAGACTAAAACTAAAACTAACAACTAACTAAACATTTATAAGACCTGACCTATAACTTCAGATTAAGAAAAGTGAACTGGTCTCATATGAAGCTTAAGTTAATTATATTTTAGATATTATTATTTAATTAAACCTTCATAACAAATTCATACTTGCTATGTGGAAGCTCAACCAGCAGAGGTCACTCTACCCCTGCTGAGGCGCCAGTGGAAAAATGTTTCTGACTTGTGTTGAAGGGGCATTATGAGTTTTCAGCGACCACTAGCGGTGCGGTTTTACGATTGCACCCAGCAGTGTTGGGCAAGCTACTTGGAAAATGTAGTGAGCTAAGCTACTAGCTACTCTACATTAAATGAAGCTTCACTACACAGAAGTAAGTAAATAAATCTATATATATACATGTAGATATATATCTGTGTGTGTGTGTGTGTGTGTGTGTGTGTGTGTGTGTGTGTGTGTGTGTGCGCTAGAGAGAGGGGGAGTTTGGGGTGCAGCAACCTGCTCAAGATGTAGAAGTGTAGAAAGACACATCTTACTCACCCGCCCCTCCATCGATGAATCCAGATACACTCAGTTTATATCCGTTACACTCTGAATCGATGGAGAATGAAGAGTAGCGAGCAAACACTTTCTTCTCCTCAAAGTCCTCCATGTCGACCAGCAGCTCATATTTTCTTTGCTTAGTCAGTTGGTAGATGTTCTCAAGACCTGCACACACACAAACACACACATACACACTGTATATATACATGTACACACTGGGCACAGTTTGACATTTTGGACAGACGTGGAGATAATTGATTAAAACACTCTCACACTAACTGATCTAGACTTTAGACACAAAACTTGGTCAGTCTCATTTCTGGATTCACACAACAAAGTTTCACAAAGTCACATTAGTGTTAGTTAGGTTTGGTTTCTCACCGAGCCAGTGCTCTCCAGCAGCGCTACCAAAGCCCAGCATGTACTGATCCCAGCCCCTGTAGAAGTTCACGGTGCCGTCCATCCTCCTCTGGAACACCTGGGGGGGACGGGATGGAGGGAGAACTAGCTAAACACACCAGATACCTGACAGCTCATGTTTCCAAAGTCCAACAGGAAGTGCTGATACTGAAAGTCACTCTGTGGTAATACTCACCGTCCAGCGACCTCCTTCTGTCGTCATGTCACAGTACACCTACACACAAACACATTCAGTAGGAAACTTAACACGGCATATTCAAACATGCTACTGGTGCAACAACTATCTAACATACTTATCCATCCAATAACATCTGTTATCCATATCTGTTGTATTAGTAAGTATCAGTCAGAACTTGTAGCTATGTTTCTGTTAGAGGTGAAGTGTACCTGGACAGCAGACCTCTCTCCAAGGGGATAGATGGTGTACACTCCACTGGGGAGGCTCTTGTCTTGTTTGTAGATGTCACTGCAGTCCACCGGTTGGACGAGCTGCTGGCAGCTGGTCAACAGAGGAGCCAGGAGGAGGAAGACGACTGATACCAGCTGGAACAGAGCACATGTTGTCGTTCTGACTGAGCTTTGACTCTTACACACTGTTTTAACAGTTTGGCCTCTAGTTTCATGGCGGTGTGGGCAAAGACACCTCTAAGGTGGAGCTAACTGACAATAATTATCTGCCTGGGTTGTTGCTGTAGCAACCATCTAAGCTACCGATGTCACAAGCCTCTTCACAGTTTAACAGGACTTTGAGATCTGTAAAATATCAGTTCACAAACTCACCTTCATTGTCAGATTTCTGCTGAAACTGCTGATGTGGATCCGTCTGATGCTCTGAAAATACAGCAACAATATATTTGTTCCGTCACTGAACTCACATGGAACAGATTATTATGTGAATGCAGAATAAGTAGAATTTAAATTTGGTGTTTAGGTTGTAGCTCCGTCACTCCCCAATACACTAAGCTGGGATTAGATACAAATCATGACACCGACTGTTGAATAGAATTTATCAGGGTTCAAAGTCTTTCTGTGATTTAGAATTGTTATTTCATGGTAATATAGGATTTTTAGAATATTAGAGTCACCTCTCAGTAAAATCAAACACAATTCTGCAGCATCACAAACTACAGACATGTTGACTGACTTCACCGCCATCACTTCATACAACCACAGTCTGCAGCTCTACAGACGCTCTGCAGTCACTCAGGAATCAACACATACTCAACCAAAGCTCATCAGTATTTGGGAATATCACACATGATTATATAAAGTTCATAAAACAGTTGCATTTTTAATTGAAATGCAATATTTAAATATTGCAAATTATTGCAACATGACTAAATGTTTATGAAGTTCAGCTCTATGTTTTGCTAATTCAGTCATTTTGGTTAAAAAAACTGCCCAAAGCCTCTGTGAGATCCTGGAGGAGCTGAGAATAATACTGCACACAGCTGATTTATCAGACATGTATAATGTCTCCTGGTTGGATGCTTACCTGTCTGAACTCACCTGCAGGTTGAACTGAGGAGATGTTGCGGCTTCACCTTCAGAGGAAACAAACTGCTGCTTCTCCTTCAGTCTGTCACACTCTCACAACTTCACTACTTATATCTACAGAAGGCGCTGTGATGTCAAGGCAGACACACCTTTTAGAAAAACACATTAAATAAATGCAGACAATTCCATGGAACAGTGTAACTGACCTCCAGGACGTCCTGTTCTTGTTAGGGCCCGAGCACGACCGTGTGAGGTCCCTACTGAATTTGCTCGGATTTATTTTTTTATTTTTTTTTTTTTTCTGCAAAGTAGGCTCAACTGACATGGCCTAAACATACTCGAAAACTCACCAAAATTTGCAAACATGTCAGAACCGGTGAAAAATTTCGTATTCTACAAGTTTCGCACATGGGCGTTGCAAAATGACTCGCTAGCGCCACCTAGAAAATTGGAAAAAATTAGCCCCTCGTTCACATTCAACCTACATGCACGAAATTTGCTGGGGACATGTATCATGTCAAGACGCACAAAAAAGCCTCAAGAACCCATACCCTAAAGTCAAGAGGAAGTCGGCCATTTTGAATTTTACGGCCATTTTTGGATGATTTACACACTTCGTACTTTAACGAACTCCTCCTAGGGATTTAGTCCGACCGACCTCAAATTTGTGCTGTGCCTTCTAAAGGCATTGACGATGAAAAGTTGTGCTATTTGCGAGTTTTCGTCAATGGGCGTGTCCATGGCGTCGATGATTCGCTATGAAACAGGAAGTTGTTGTAACTTCAGTGTACATGCTCACATCTGCACCAAACTGTACATGTAGGATGAGAGTCCCGCCCTGAACACATGTACATGCCGACATTCACCCACAGTCATAGCGCCACCTGCTGGCAACAGAAAGTGACATTTAACGAAGCAGCCCCCGCCGCACGTTTCACCTAAGTGCACGGATTTCTGTGGTACGTGTATCTTGTCCAGATGCACAAAAAAGTCTCTTGGAGCCATAGCCTAAACCCAACAGGAAGTCGGCCATTTTGAATTTTACGTCAAATTTTGGATGATTTACACACTTCGTACTTTAACGAACTCCTCCTAGGGATTTAGTCCGACCAACTTCAAATTTCTGCTGTGCCTTCTAAAGGCATTGAAGATGAAAAGTTTTGCTATTTGCGAGTTTTCGTCAATGGGCGTGTCCATTGCGTCGATGATTCGCTATGAAACAGGAAGTTGTTGTAACTTCAGTGTACATGCTCACATCTGCACCAAACTGTACATGTAGGATGAGAGTCCCGCCCTGAACACATGTGCATGCCGACATTCACCCACAGTCATAGCGCCACCTGCTGGCAACAGAAAGTGACATTTAACGAAGCAGCCCCCGCCGCACGTTTCACCTAAGTGCACGAATTTTCTGTGGTACGTGTATCTTGTGCAGACGCACAAAAAAAGTCTCTTGGAGCCATAGCCTAAACCCAACAGGAAGTCGGCCATTTTGAATTTTACGTCAAATTTTGGATGATTTACACACTTCGTACTTTAACGAACTCCTCCTAGGGATTTAGTCCGACCAACTTCAAATTTCTGCTGTGCCTTCTAAAGGCATTGAAGATGAAAAGTTGTGCTATTTGCAAGTTTTCGTCAATGGCCGTATCCGTGGCGTGGCGTCAAAGATCAACTCTTCACCACGACACAGGAAGTTGTTGTAACTTCAGTGTACATGCTCACATCTGCACCAAACTTTACGTGCTTGATAACTCTCCCACCCCGCAGACATCTACACACCAATACCGATTTATATTCATAGCGGCAAGTGCTATGTAGCTCCACATAGGGGACACAGGAGGTGACATATAGCATCTTCATGTGGCGTCGGAACCGCGTAGCAAATTCACAGCCGTACCGGCAGAGCTCCAGAATGTGCAACTCGGCCGGCTCACACCCGGACGCGCTACAAGTGCGAGGGCCCGCCCAACGCTGCTTGCAGCTTTAATTTTCTGTTAAGTTCTCTGTGTGTAGCATGAAGGGACTACAAACTACAGACTTTCACAAAGTGCTGTATAATGATAAATGTATAATGATAAATAATCTACCTTGTACCTTGTATCTATCTAAAGAAACCTCATTCCTTGAGTGGCTACTCTCTGCTGTCTCAGATGACTCAATCTTTTGTCCTGTGTCAGCCACCATAGCTATGCTACAATTTTGATAAGGGGGAGGGGGGAGCGGTAGACTTAGCGGATGGTTACAATTCGCAACGTGACCACTAGATGTCACCACAATGTACACACTGAATCTTTAAGTTAACATTAAGTGACTATTCTGATACCAAATTAAGCTTACAAAGTTAAAACTACAAAAGTAACTTACTGTTAGCTAACTGTTACACTGCAACATTTATTTCTGTAAATAATGTGTGACTTAACAAGTAAATAAGCAACATATGAATATTTCACTATAAATGCATCTTGTTCACGAGTCAGTTAAGGTGGTTCAGGCATCAGGATCCTCCTGGGCACCTTCTTTTGGAGGTTTTCCTGGCACACCCAGGGTAGACCAAGAACCAGGCCTGGGAAGACCTTCGGATCCCCCAAGACAGGGGTTTTCAAAGTGTGAGACTGTGGGCCTCCCCTCAGACAAAAATTGAGCTTTAGTTGACCTGACCCCGGAAAAGTGAAAGATAATGGATGAATGGATTGCGAAGCCTGCCAGAAATGTACATAATGTTTTAACTGTAGTATTTGTTGTAATTGTCATTTTAATTAATTAAGTCTTCATTTTCAAAATAAGATACGGCAGCCATTTTACAGTACAGTAAGAAAAAAGAACATACCTAGAAACTAATTACATTGAGTTTGATCATTGCAAATATATTACTTTACTTTACTACTAGTATTAGTAGAAATGCTACTACAGAAAAAAAAAAATCAACTGCTTATCTGGGGTCAGGTCGCGAGGGCAACAGCTCCAGCAGGGGACCCCTCCCTTTTTCAAGCCACATTAGTCAGCTTTGACTTGGGGATCCTGAGGTGTTCTCAGGCCAGTGTGGCAATATAATCTCTCCACCTACTCCTGGGTCTTCCCAAGGTCTCCCCCCAGCTGGATGTGCCTGGTGGGCATCCTGAACTCCCTCACCTGGGGTAAGGATTTATTCCCTACCTGTAGTGAGCACTCCATCCTGCTGAGAACCACATCCTCAGATTTAGAGGTGCTAATTCTCATTCCAGCCGCTTCACACTGGGCTGCGAACCGATCCGGTGAGTGCTAAAGGTCATGGACCGATGATGTCAACAGGACCACATCTCAGCCAGTGTCACTGGTCACTGAATACCAGTTAAATATCAAGCGAAGGTTGAGGTCAAGGGCAACTGGACTTGGTTGAAGATACTAGAAGACGTTAAATGTGTTGATTCTTCATTACAGCAGCTCACTACACACTTAATCTCACAGTAGTTCTGCTTAAGCACTCACTGTTCTTTCCATCTTTTAACGACCCTCTTTAAAATCTCATAGTTGTTAACAAGAGTTACTACTAGTATTAGTAAAAACAGTGAGTTTCACTAAATTAAGTTTTATAACTAGGTTCAGGAACAAGGACTATGCCTCGAACAGATCTCATTTCCACACGAAAACATTTAAGTTTTTCTGTATCATTTAAAACACACAGCACAAGATGCTGGGCATTTACAGTTCCCCTTCGAGAGAACTCGAACTGCGTCGGTCACGACACTATGGGAACGCCTCTAGGCGTAGCAGGTCTGAACGTGAATGAAATCACTCCAATCCTATTGGCTTGTTGCTAGAACGGTAAGGTGTGACGGAATAACCGGAGGAGTATAAAGCACACCTGTACACACTCATCATTAGCTTTTTTCTATTCAGCAGGCGCTCTGTATGTTGTTTGAAGAAAGCTCCAGTCCTACAAGCAGTGTGTCTTACCTGAAGAAGAAGTCTACCAGCATGTCCGGCAATCAGATGTACAGAAGGTGTGTTTTTTCTTGCCCTCGGTACATCACGGATGGAGATTCTCATGAGATGTGTGTCTCATGTTTGGGGATGGAGCACGCCCGGGCAGCTCTCGAGGGGGCTGCCTGCGCCCGTTGCGAAGCCCTTTCCGTGCGTACTGCATTGTTCGGGAGCCCGTTCTTGGCTTCTCCCGCTCGCGGTTTGGATCCGGAGACGCTGCAGCAATCCGACTCCGAGGAGGCGGATGTGCTCAGCGTAGTGGACGATGACTTCCGGGTGTCGTGGCAGCGTCATCTGGCGGCGCCCGACTATGATGTGCTGCTGGAGGTGGTGACTAGAGCCGTGGCTAAGCTCAACATCAACTAGCCACAGGAGGAGCAGACACCACAGGCTAGTGGTAAGCTTGATGAAAGGTTTCTTAAGCACCACGCGCCACCTCCACGCCGGTCTCTGCCATTCTTTCCTGATTTACATGATGAACTGAGTAATCATGGGGCAGACCCTTCTCTACATGGCTTTCCACACCCCAATCACTGAACTACAGTAATGTGATGGGGGTTAGGGACCGTGGTTATGGGAGGATGCATCGGGTGGAGGATGCGCTTGCGAGCTATCTCTCCTCTCGACTTGAGTCCTCCCTGGGAGGAGCCGGCGTTACCCTCCAAGCCATGTCGCACCACATCTACGCTCGTGGGGAAGGCGTACATGGCAGGCAGGTGCGAGCTTGCACACCATGGCGGTGCTTCAAGCCTACCAAGCTGACCTGCTACAGGAGATGGTTCAGAGGGGGGTCCCTCTGAGGAAGATCTGGCGGAGCTTCGCAGAACCATGGAGCGTTAGACGCAGGGCGAAGCCGTCGTCTGATGTGCACCTCCTCAAAAATGTAACTACACGTCGAGTCGACGCGGACCGTAAGCTCTGATTGGTCGGCTGGGAAGCCTCGCAATGCCTCCGAGCCGACCGGAAGTAACCCGCGCTTTGAAGTTACATTTACTAGCGGCCAAAACGGCGGCTGTAACGCAGTGAATCAATATATATTTGACCATCGCAACCCGAGCAAAATGACTCGTTTCGCTATCAGAATGGGATTCATTCGGTTGGTAACATTTGAAAAGGCAACACCAGCCGCACGTTTACAATTTTACCCCCCATTTACGTTAGTGGAGTGCTAAACTGGAAGTTAGCCTGCTCGGCCGGCAAAAGTCAACACAGTGGACGCTGTAGCGCTACTGCCAAATAGCGTTTGGGGGTGTAATTGCAGAATGACGGACAGACCTACGCAAAAGTATCAATGCATGGCTACCTGCGTAGCCTGCGGCGGAAGTACGCACGTAGACCCTACACAGGAGTATAAATGGGCCTTTAGCTGATGGTTACAATTCGCAACGTGACCACTAGATATCACCACAATGTACGCACTGAACCTTTAAGTTAAAATTAAGCCACTGTCCTGATACCAAATTAAGCTTACAAAGCTAAAACTACAAAAGTAACTTACTGTTAGCTAACTGTTACACTGCAACATTAATTTCTGTAATTTCTGTAAATAATATGTGACTTAACAAGTAAATAAGCAACACCAAAGGTCTGTCCTCAGGCATTTATTAGTCTCTGGGAAAGTAAGAAACTATCTCTTTAAGCAAATCACACACATTAATGTGATCACTAAAAATATTTTTACCATTGAACCTCCTATAAATATGTTTGGAGCCCCCCTGGGGAGGCCAGGTGGACAAGAGAGCGAAGCAAGCACCAGCCCCCTCTTATTTGTTTCTCCATTCATCACCCAGACTTGAAACACGAGAGAAAAAAAAACAGAGCATCACATCATGAGTCACAATATCGCAAATAAATCTGAATCATAACCCGCGACCTGCAACCACAAACTCCAACTCATAAATCGTCTGTTCTTATTCTGCATTCTCTGCAGAAAAACAAGCAGATTGTGGTCTGTCTAAACCACCACAGCGACATTAGATGAGCCAACATAAACATCAAAATGTTCTAAAGCAAAGTTGCAAATCAGATTCTCTACTTCATCATTCCCCTTTCTGTGGAAGAACAGCGCCCACGCCGGTGTCACTTGCATCCACAGCCAAATTAAAAAGATGTCTAAACTGAGGTGTTGCAAGAACAAGGGCCTTTACAAAGATTGAGTCGTTTTAATGCTTTGGACTGTGAAAATAATGAGTTGGTGTGTTCCAAAAATCCAGTGTTATGAATTATTCTCATTGCTCTTTTTTGAAGTATAAATAACGATGCAATGAATGAAAATTGAACTCTGTTTCCCCAGACCTCTACACAGTAATTTAAATATGGTAACACCAGTGAACAATACAAATGCATTTGTGCTCTAGAATGTTCTTTGCTTTAGCAAGGATTGAAATACTTAAACACACAGTTTTGTTTGGATATGTTTTGTGAGATTTCCAGCAAATCTTGTAATCTATAATCTGGGGTGGTGATGGAGCAGTGGATAAGACACAGGCCTTTGGTATGTGTCCCTGAGCAAGACACTTAACTCCTAGTTGCTCCAGAGGCGTGCGACCACTGACATAAATAGCAATTGTAAGGACTGTGGTCCGCCCGGAGCAAGGTCTAAATGAATGTAACGCATGTATAAATACTAAGGAATTTTATTTCATATGCTCTTTCTATGTTGACACCTTCTATCTGTAACTGAACTTGATTGATTTATTTACAATTGCCTAATATCATGAATTTAGTTTTGCTCAAATTTAATGCAACTTCAATCAAACCACTGTTTAATTTGTTTAATTTTTCTTTTAATTCTGAATTCAGAACCAAAAATGTTTGTGTCGTCTGCAAATAATACAAATTTCAGTAGTTCAGATACTTTACATATGTTGTTTATATAGAGGATAAATAATTTTGGTCCCAACACACAGCAGGTCTTCCAGGTCCTGATGCCGCAAAACAGCCCCAGACCATCACACTACCACCACCATATTTTACTGTTGGTATGATGTTCCTTTTCTGAAATGCTGTGTTACTTTTACGCCAGATGTAATGTGTGACGGAAAGGCAAGAGCAGTAACCCCACCCAGATTTGAACCCGGGTCTACGAGTACAACCATGCAACTTGACCACAACACCAAAGAGCCAGGCCAATCCTGGGAAGGTTCACCACTGCTCCATGTTTTTGCCATTTGTTGATAATGGCTCTCACTGTGGTTCGCTGGAGTCCCAAAGTTTTCGAAATGGCTTTATAACCTTTTCCAGCCTGATAAATCTCAATTACTCTGTTTCTCATTTGTTCCTGAAT
The DNA here is from genome assembly GCF_014851395.1 of Micropterus salmoides. Classification (NCBI taxonomy): domain Eukaryota; kingdom Metazoa; phylum Chordata; class Actinopteri; order Centrarchiformes; family Centrarchidae; genus Micropterus; species Micropterus salmoides. The sequence goes on along the minus strand of NW_024040304.1, from coordinate 2,117 downwards.
TTCGTTGGATCACAGCATAATGTCTAGCTTTTGGTCTACTTCACTTTGTCAGGCAGGCCCTATTTAAGTGATTTCTTAATTGAGAACAGGTGTGGCAGTAATCAGGCCATGGGTGGCTAGAGGAATTGAACTCAGCTTTCCAAAGATGGGATGAATGTTGTGAACAAACAGTGTGGATTTGGAAAATTCTTGTTTAATTTGGCAAGATAGTCTTAAAACTTATAGGAATGCCCTCCGTAATGCCGGAGGAAAATAGGAACAACCCAAGGGCTTCGTGAGCTTCTTTAATGATAAAATTATAACTATTAGAAACAAAATTCACCAAGACCTGCCCTCAACTGGCACCGACTTATCTCTAAACTCAGGAACCTTAGGAACAACTGTAAAGCCAGATATATGTTTGGACTGCTTTGCTTCCCTCAATCTTTGCCAACTAACTTCAATAATTTCTTCGTCTAAACCATCAACCTGCCTCTTAGACCCCATCCCGACTAGGCTGCTTAAAGAAGTTTTACCCTTAGTCTGCACTTCTATAGTAGATATGATCAATCCATCTTTATCAACAGGCTATGTAGCACAGTACTTTAAAGTAGCTGTAATTAAACCTCTTCTGAAAATGCCCAAACTTGATCCAGATGTTTTAGCCAAATATAGACCTATATCTAACCTTCCATTTCTCTCTAAGGTTCTGGAGAAAGCAGTTGGTAAACAGCTGTGAGACTTTCTACAGAGCAATAGTTTATTTGAGGTTTTTCAGTCAGGATTTAGAGCTCATCATAGCACAGAGACAGCTCTGGTGAAAATTACTAACGACCTCCTTATTGCATCAGACAAAAGACTTGTCTCTGTACTGGTTTTATTAGATCTTAGCGCTGCATTTGATACCATTGACCATCAGATCCTATTGCAGAGACTGGACCACTTCATTGGCATTAAAGGAACCGCTCTAAGCTGGTTTAAGTACTATTTCTCAGATCGATTTCAGTTTGTACATGTTAACGATGAACGTTAGTCATGGAGTTCCTCAAGGATCTGTCCTTGGACCAATCCTCTTCACTTTAAATATGCTTCCTTTAGGCAATATTATCAGGAAATATTCCATAAACCTTCATTGTTATGCAGATGATACTAAGTTATATCTATTGATCAAACCAGATGAAACTCATCAGTTAGCTAAACTTCAAATGTGCCTTCAGGATGTTAAAACCTGGATGACCTATAATTTTCTAATGTTAAACTCAGATAAAACTGAAGTTATTTAGTTTAGTTCTGGGGCCTAAGCACCTCTGTGACGCATTATCTAAAGATATAGTTTCCCTTGATGGCATCGCCCTGGCCTCCAACCACTGTGAGGAATCTTGGAGTTATCTTTGATCAGGACATGTCGTTTAAGTCTCACATTAAGCAAATTTCAAGGACCGCCTTTTTTCACCTACGTAATATTGCGAAAATCAGGAATACCCTGTCTAAAAATGATGCAGAAAAACTAGTCCATGAATTTGTTACTTCTAGGCTGGATTACTGCAATTCCTTATTATCAGGCTGCTCGAAAAAGTCCATTAAGACTCTTCAGCTGATCCAGAATGCTGCAGCACGTGTTCTGACAGGAACCAGGAAAAGAGATCACATTTCCTGTCTTAGCTTCTCTGCATTGGCTTCCAGTAAAATCCAGAATAGAATTTGAAATCATTCTTCTTACCTACAAAGCTCTTAATGGTCAGGCACCATCTTATCTTAAAGAGCTCATAGTACCTTGCTACCCCACCAGAGCACTGCACTCCCAGAATGCAGGGTTACTTGTGGTTCCTAGAGTCTCCAAAAGTAGACTAGGAGCCAGAGCGTTCAGCTATCAAGCTCTCCTGTGGAACCAGGTTCCAGTTTGGGTTCAGGAGGCAGACACCATCTCCCATTTAAGAGTAGGCTTAAGACTATCCTCTTTGATAAAGCTTATAGTTAGGGCTGGCTCAGGTGAGTCCTGAACCATCCCTAGTTATGCTGCTATAGGCCTAGATGCCGGGGGATTTCCCATGATGCACGAGAGGCTCTCTCTCTACTTTTCTCCCTGCTGTATGCAACCTCATCCAATTCATGTTACCAACACAACTTCTCCCCTTTCC
>NW_024040303.1:0-6182 GCF_014851395.1 Micropterus salmoides | reverse complement strand
ACTGAGACATGTGGACTGGGGCTGGGTAATAAACATTAATGATAATTATTGCAATATAATTTTTCTCAATAACAAGATAACAAATGCTCAATATATCGTCAGTAAATGTTTGATTCAATTCATTGAATCACGAACGAATTAGCACTTAATATTTCTATTAAGAAAAAGATTTACTACTATTTGTTGAAAATTTTAAATTTTGAATGTTCTACCCTATGTGTGTTTGAAGTGTCTAGATGTTTTGATGATAAAGAAAAGTTGAACCACCAATTAACTCTCCGAATTCTCCATCTTTCACTCAGGAGCAAATATCAGTCTTTAAACTTGAAAGAAATAATGAGTTGACATTTATTGTGATAATTATCGATATGGAATGGTATGAAATGTTTTTCTCGTGATAACATTTTTAGCCATATTGCCCAAGTGTGGACACAAACACATCTTAGCTACCGCTTAGAATAATCTTCCCAGATGGAAAGACGATTGCAGTCATGCCAGGCACCACGTAGAGGTAGAGGCCGGGAAACAGCTCTGGTTCGTAACTGTGGAGAAACACACACTAATGGAAAACTCACCAATAATCAGAGCAATTCACAGCAGACGAGACGTCAGCGGGTGAAAACAGGGTGAGGACTTTTGTTTTGCTGGAGCACTATATGCACACAGTGAAACCAGTAAGCTTATAGGTACTGGTACTTATTGTGTTATAGTTATTAAGTTCACATCAAATATCAATCATCAGTTTGTGTGGTTTGAATCGTCCTTTGCAGATTAAACTTGCCTCTCAGGATCTCAAGTCAGTGTGGATAATTCAATTTGTTTAAATGGAATCAACATGTAAATCAGAAGGCTTTGATTCATGTTCGTTTGTTCTTCTCATGTTTGTTCTTCCCCTGCATCCAGTCTTTGTGCTAAGCTAAACATCAGCTTATTGTACTTAAACACTGCCAGTAAACAGGATCGGCTACACTCAGGTGGAGGATTGTGGCTCATGTTCCCACAGCCAGTGTCTCCTGACCTGCAGGGCTGATAGTGGGCCAGTCTCTCCAAACTGATCGGGAAGGTCTTCCAAGTGGCCACCACGTTGTGAATCTTAAAGTTGAAGAAGCCGACGGGAAGCCCAGCTTCTGCACTATGCGGGCGAACTTCCTGGCCGCCAGCCATGACTGCTCCTCACTGCACAAATAAGAGGAGGTGGGGGTTCACTGTCCTGAGAACCATCTTGCAGCACCACAATCACTGGAGATAAGTCTAGACAGATGGGCAGACAGACCTCTTGGCTCCTGTACAGACAATATTTCCAGTTTGTAGATAATTGCTGTCGTTCGCGGTTTCCGGATCCTCATGGTGAGCGCCTTGTGTGTCTGAAACACAACAGGAAGCTTTACAGGTTGTTTTTTTTAGAAGGCGGTTGGCCTCACCTTGAACTGTATGACAGATGTCATGTCTGACTTTCTACTGTAGAGCCCAGAGGTTGGCAGAGAAGCAAACATACACATCGCCCAAATCTCAATAATGTGTGTCAAACACTGATTGGTTGATCCAACTCCTACTGTGTAGCATGTTCAAGACGGAAAAACACATGTCAACATCTGCAAAAAAATCTGTATAGATGTTCATGTTCCCCATGCACAGCTCGGAGAAGCATGTTTTCCCGTCTCCACTTCTTTCTGGCGACAACTAGAAGCTGCAATGTTTGTTAAAAAAACATAACAGAATGAACATGCAGTTTAGGTATTCTTAGGGCCTTGCTGCCTAGTCACACCAGGAAGTCCTTGTAACACCTGAAGCTTTGGACTCTCTGCTGGTCTCAGTTCTGTCTAAGGTCATAACCACCCACCCTTCTCTAGTTACCCAAGTTAGATTGGTTATAATTTGACTGAAAGCAAAGCTAATATGCAATTATTGTGTAAGCATAAAACAAGGTGAAGCACTGAAGATGCTTAAAGTAGATTTTGACACAGGGCACTTCTAAGAGACCAACACAGTTTCACGCTTTAGCGTCACTTTTGGACGCTTAGGGCTCTGCGGTCAAGTTAGCAACAAAAAATATGCAATATCCGGTTAGACTTTAAAATAAAACTATTGGATAACGTCGTCAAACGTTGCAATTTGTTGGTTTAGCCACCAAAACTACTTGGTTAGGTTTAAGACAAGAAAATATTGTGGTTATACACTGGTGTCTGGTGTCTCACCCACACAGCTCCTTACTCGGACTTCTGTTATTTAAATACTACACCTGCTTTAAGCGTTCATAAATGACTCTGCAGGGCTTCCCCCAGTGCGTTACAAACTGATGCCAAGGGGTCTGCACCATGCGTCTACATGTGATGACATGGGAGTGAGAATGTGTTGAAGAGACGGGGCTTCGGGAACTTAGGAAGAATGCACTTACCATTTCAGTCTATTCAGTTTTAGTGCTGATTACCATATTAATTAGCAAATCATTGAATTAACACAATGCTCCCGGGTAGTTTCCAACGCTATGTAAGAGCACTATGCAAACAGAATCGACCAATTGTTGCCCAAACCAGCGTTGGTAATGGCCTCACTGTGTAGAGTCCATGTCTTTTTCTGGATCCTTTCCGTACCTTTGGTTTGTACTCTACGTTCCAGGCCTTGGAAGCAATGAAGTCCAGGTCCAGACAACAGCCCAGCGTCACTGTAGAGAGGATGTTCCTGCACACAAACACACAACACTGGATTAATACAGTACGACACTTAGGACTACAAACGCAATAGGGAAGGTTAAAGCTGCAGTAGAGTCTCAGCAGTGTTTGTAGGAACAGGTGACCTACTGAGGAGCGAGGACCTGTGGTGAGATCGTGTCTGGTGGTGAGAAGTGCTAAGAAAAATGACTTCTGGGCAAAATCCATCTGATGAGGAAGACTGTGCGATAACACTGAAAGCTCCAGAACAGCAACTAAACTGTTTTGTGGTGACCTACTGTATCTGTGGGATGGTTTCTGGTTCCTGTGTCACAGGCATCACGGGGGTCACGGGACAAACAGGGAGGCACCCAGCTCCGGCACGGACGACCCACCCGGGAGCTCGGCCGCTGCTGTGGAATTCTGGGAGCTGTAGTCCAGACCGGTGCGTTTGTCTGTCAACACATTGCCAGTTGTGCTCTCATTCTCTGCCTGTTTGTGTCTTTGGATGAACACCAGTGTTAGTGGTGTAGTACCTGTGTCGTCCTGGCTGGGCTTGTACGGCGTCAGTACGCTGAGGAATGGTTTATCGCCCAGCTCTTCCTTCACCTCCTCCTTCTCCGTCATTACAGATTCCTGCAGCAAGATAATACGGAGTGAGTTCAGCAAACATTGTTTTGATTTAGATTTTTTTCTGTTCACTCACTTTGCATTTTGTTAACTGATATAATCTACTGTAAAACTTCAATTAAAAGCCCAGTTAGATGCGTGGGCCTTTTTCTGGCCCGGTGTGGCTGCACGTTTTAACAGATAAATGCAAGTCTCAATTACAAGCCTGGTCTGATGTTTATTTAGTTATTTGAATGTATAAAGCCTCTTAAACCCCACCTGGTGGACTTGAAATAGTTATAAGCTGCTTAGATCGTACACACAAATATAAATGTTTAAAATTTTGTTTTGTTTTTCTCCCAATTAAACCAAATCAAAGATCCAAGGTAAAAATATCAGTTTCTCATGTATGACTAGAAATGTGCTTTAAGTTCACATGTGAATTTCAGTGAAAACAAAGTCCAACTGGAACCTGTTGGCAGGTCTGAGGTCTGTGGATGATCGAGAGGGGACGCTGTTTAAGGAGAGACGTTGTTTGGGTGAACTGGCACTTTAACATCTACTTTTTTACTTAGACGGGAGGAGCTGAAGCTTGTACTCACGTTTGCAATGAAGTTATCAAAGTAGCACTCCAACGGGACTTGTCCATGGGCGCAGAACCTTCCAGGCCTTTCCAGGGACCTGATTTTAGTCCGTGACTCAATAAACGAATATTAAACTAATGTTATCACGTATGATCGGCTGAATCTTAGAAGCCAAGGACACAGAGTGTTTACATTCAGATGGGTTAGTCCATTAGAGCTCTGTTGCTAGGCGAGAGAGATGGACTTAGTTTGTTCCTTTTCAAAAATAACAATGAACACTGTTGAGTTTTTTAACATCCTCAGAGGAGGAAGAAAAGAGTAGAAAACAAGAAGTTGTGAAAATTGTTAATCAGACTTTTTTACAGCAGCAGCAAACATGACGTCACCTGAAGCATCCTGAGCCAAAAGTACATTTACTCGAGTCAGGCGTACTCACACTTTACTTCAGTATTAGTGTTACTGTATATACTTTATATTTCTATTTCTTTATATGTCAGAGGGACACATTGTGCATTTAACTGCAGGTACAAGGTAGTTTATTTATCATTATACAACACGTTAACAAAAAGAAAGTCTGTAGTATCTTCACTCTACACACACAGAACTTAACAGATCATTTAATGTGGTAACATTTAAAATAATTCAATTTTTTCTTCTTTAGACAGGGTTAAGGTTCAACTTCTTTTGAGCCTTTCTACATTTATTAAGGTCCCTGAAGTTCTCTCCTAAACAAACCGTCAGCGTTCTGCCTGTGAGATGTGAAGGCCGATCAGCAGGTTGGTTCTTCCATGTTTGTCCTTGTTCAGCAGCTGTTAAACTCCTTTTATTCAGCACAAACTCTGCTGTACGTCTGACTTCACATTTCATCAAATTTAACAAAGTATGAAGCTGCCAGTGAAATGCCTATAAAAATGTGCAGGTCCTTGGTGAGAAACATGGCGTCACTGTTCACACACACAAAAGCAGCAGAACGATGTCAGAAATAAAACTATAATACAACCCATTAAAATAAAGTTATGTAACTGTAAACATGCTCAGTGGACGATAAAAACTGCAGACACACTGACCGCAATCCTGTTGTTCTGTCCAATCAGAGAGAAAAGGAACAACTGTGAAGGGTATTCGATGGCGTGGTGAGATTGTCTGTGCCTATAGTGCAGCATCTCCGTGTTCAAGTCCAATCCGTTGTTGATACCTGGATCACTGGAGACTCTGTTGAGAGTTTGGGGGGGGACTGTGTCTCCCTCTGGCCTTTCTGTGAGATCCATGGTTTATTGTACAGAAAAACAAGGAAGTATAATTTTACTTGTAAATGTGTTAAAAATGAAAGATCTTTTCCAGGAGCTTCCCAGGGGCCCTCGACCCCTGCCCCTCTCCCGTGATGCAAGGGGCCTCCGTGTGTATTCTGTGACGCACAGCATTAAATAAAGCTTCAGTTCTTTGTGTTTTATTCGCCACTAGGTGGAGCCAGCAACACATGTTTAATCCAGTAATCCCGCTCTGAAGGACGCACCAGGTAAACCCTCCACCAGAGACCAGGTTTCCACACGTTCAAGTCACCAACAGATTTTTACAAATCACATGAATGTAAGATGGTTGTAAGAAACAATATATAAAATACACTATATAGAATAAATACATTTTAATTTACTTGATAAAAAAATTCTGATTCATAATAGGCTCCAAATATCATCAATATATAAAACACGATATATTAATATAGATTAATCTATCCAGCAGTATACAATTAAAATGACTAAGTGTAAGTGACACAGTGTTACATGAATCTATCAGTGATTAAATCTAATAATAAAATAAACAATGGGACATTCTCCACTTACATTATCACGTAAATCTAAACACTCAGTCTTGCTTGTTGACTTTGACTAGAAGCTGCACTTTCAAGCAGGAGACCGGTGTTTTTTTCCCTCATGTGAAACAAAAACTCAACATTAAAGGTTTTTATTGATGCTACTTATCTTTCGTAAGTTAACAAACGTTTGTAACATAGTTATTTTAAGCCAAACCATGATCTTTTCCTAAACCTAACTAAGTATTTTTGGTGCCTAAACTTGACCAAACTGCAACATTTCACTTCAACTTGCTGTTTCAAAATGGCATTTAATTTTGAAAGTATAACCGCATATTTATTGTTTCTAATGGGGCTTTCCTTCACTCATTTAAATAATTATGTACACAGTTTTTGTTGCTTCGATTCAAATGTGTTCTGGTCATGATTCATATTGTAACTGGTTGGATCGGTTCAAGGCATTAAACTCTTTATTGGGGGATAAGGATTATATAAGGATTCAAAACCTTTTGTACTAGCACAGGTTTAAAA
>NW_024040302.1:0-19582 GCF_014851395.1 Micropterus salmoides | reverse complement strand
GATAGCAGTAATATATTACTCTTCAAAGGGAAATTATGAATCGTAAGTGTGTGTGTGTTTTTTTAACAAGACTGGAAGAGAGGCTATACACTTACTCAAAACCAATATGTTTTTCTGTGAATGGATGAGGCTAGCTGTATGGACGGAGTTAATGTCCTATTTTAACAGAATAAGTAAGTAGTGCCTGTAAAAAAGATACTGTTACTAGTTGAATGATTGAAGCGATATGCAGTCATGCTAAGTAGACAGAATAGGCTCAAATCAATATGCAATATTTAAGGAATTCGCCTGCTGGTTTCTCTTTACGATGTTGAATTAAATATAAATCAACGACAAAATACCTCTCCCTATGTCTACGTGATTAAACTTTATAATTTTTGAATGTGTTTCCCGTCAAATCGCAAAACTTTTATTTTGTAATTTTTGCGTGTATTTCCTGTCCTGACCGGCCTGACAGTGGAGGTCTGCAGTTGGACCCTCTTGGACACGTGAGAGCAGGAGGCAGGAAAACCATAACAACCAGTTTGTGCACGAGGGAGGTTGTTAGGGTCAGAGTGAATCTGAGTATTTTTCCAACCTTGATGTCAGAACTCAAGACTCACTCACTGTGTGCCCAAAGATGTTTATATGAACACTCTAATTTTTACACCTACGTGCAGTGAAAGGCTGCACTGTAGGCGTGAAGGAGAGCTGCGCTGCAACACAACAAGGTGAGTAAACACAGCAGAGTTCAGTAAAGAAAGGATCAGCATGTGATCGGTGTTATTTAAGCCGATACTATCTATTAAAATTTCTCCTGATTCCAATCCTGAGAATTAACTACTGTCTCCTGCACTGGTACATCTTATCCAACAGAGAGAGTAATCAAAGAGTTAAAGAAAGTCACCTCCATGTTTGTGCCATCTGAATTTCCTCTGGTCTGCAAACCTGTGAAACAGACAAAAGTATTTTTCTCTATTATAAATGGTGAAACAACCCAAAAAAAACTAATCTTATTGTGCACATTCCTCATGTATTAGCATTTAGTTGAATTTCTTTGTTTCTTTAACGTGTCTTTCGCGTTCATTACATTTTGTGGGTGTGTGAGCTCAGGGACAGCCTGTTGCTCAGATTTGTTCCAGTGAATTACATTTACTCATTTAGATGACGCTTTTATCCAAAGCAACTTACAATCGCTATATATGTCAGAGGTCGCACACCTCAGGAGCTAAGTGTTAAGTGGGGTTAAGTGTCTTTCTCAGGGACACATTGGTGTGTTATAGTGGATTTAAATCCAGGTCTCTCACACCAAAAGCATGTGTTATCCACTGCCCCATCACTGCCCCAGAGCCAGCCAAACTACAGTATGTGTTGTTGCAAGTCTTGACATGAGTGTCCTGACTGAAATGTCATTTTTGATGAGAAATGGGAAGTTTCACTTGTTGTCGTTGCTGTGTAAGAGTTTCCTGTTGCCTCACCTTTAGGTTTGATGTATTTCTGAATAAAGATTATCATCAGTGTCAGCCCTGGGACGCTGACAATCATGACAGGAATAGAGACAACATACATCAGCACAGCGATGGTGGAGGTCCAATCTGTGGTGGAGGTTGAAGAGAAGAAAAAGTTTGTTTCCTGATTAATAAATGATGATTTAACATGTGGGACCTGAGGCCCTGTTCACGCAGTGCTGTCAAACTAATAGTAACACCTGAATAACTGTCCTATTTTAAAGAAAATATGCTAAATCTAAAAACAAAAGACTATAGTTTATATAAATACACATGCATTTACATATTTAAGTTCTGTAGAAGAACATCTTGTTGAAGAAAAGTTAATTCCTTGAAGAGAAGAATTTTCTGGAACACATGCGTTCTTTCTCATTGGGTAGTTCACCAGACTTCACCCACAGGGTCCATCAATGAAGTGGAAATAGTCTGTCGGAGCTCATTGCACTTAATCAAGGTACACAAAATCAACAAATATCAAAAAAACTATTAAGCATTTGATTTTCAGCTTTTTTTTCTTTCTGGCAGGTGTCCAGGAAAATCATAAAATTGGACACCACATTCAAAGTCCGGACAACACTGACTGAACCGTGTGTGAATCATTCTTCAGCTGAGAACAATGCTTTCATCTGAGGACAGGTCTTTTAAATTAAATTATTTTGTTATAGCCATTTGTTCAACCCTGTCTGTCATATTGTAACCACTAGACAGACAAAGTCCAACCAGTTATGGCATCTTGAGCATTGAGAGGAAAAACAGGGCTCACGATTTGTTCTAATCTGGATGAAGCTGGCCCGTCATTTTTGTTTATTTTGAGCTATATCTTGCATTAATATATACATGCGCTTTAATAAACTCATGTAGTTGCATAAAAAACAAGTAATAATATAATAATGATAATCTTTATTTATAGAGCACTTTTCAAAACCATGTTTCAAAGTGCTTCACAAGTGCAAAGACAATAAACACATATAAACAGATAGCAAGATATGATTAAAAGAAGGAAAGACTTAATCAAAAAACGGTTAGTAGAAAGATAAATAAAATCAGGGAAAGCTCTCCTGTGAGAGTATGTTATAAGAAGAGACTAAAAAGAATATACCACTGACTCAGCCGTCCTGATTTCCTGGCGGGCTGTGTGAGACAACATAACCCACAGCCTTCAACACAAACTCCACATGAGGATAAAAACATATAAAAGTAGTAAGCAGATCGAGGTCGGGGGAAAACATTGTCAACATCAGAAAGGCTTGAATCACGGAGAGACATCCGCTTTGTTTTGGAACTGACAAAACAGACAACTAACGTTACTGCAAAGCACGTGAAGTATATTGGGATTTTGTGCTTTAGTTGGCTCAAGTTAGATAACGGTAGTATTTAGCCTCTTTAAGAAATAAATGACCATTTGAACACAGCTTTTGTGGTAAATGGCCGAAGTTTCAGTGTGTTAACACACTCCAATTATTGTACATTCTTCTAAGGGAGAACATGTTTACATTATACCCACAGTCTGTTTATAAAATGCATACATACATACACATCCCTTCTATTTCACTAGCTTTCATTCCAAATTTCTCATAGCGGAGTCTCTGTTTAGTTTTTCTGAAAGCTACAAGTTCAACATCCAAGTTCTCACTCATCCGTGATTGGAGCAACTATTTAAACTCACCATCTGAAACGCTGACCTCAAAGTCCCTGAATGATTCTGGAACCGAAGCCCGCCCAGACCACACCTGTACCGTCCTGAGTCAGACTTGGTCAGATTTGTGATGGTCACAGACACAATTCCTCTTCCAGAAGATCCGTTCTGTATTCAATGCTGTATCTGCCACTCTGAGCTCTGACATCATCTGTTTTAACCAGAATATCTTCTGCTTTACATTCGTTCTTACAGAAGAACTTCCTGCTTCCAGAGAGAGTGAAGTAGCAACTAATTGCACCAGTTCCTCCCTCAGCTCCTGCATAAATGTCGAGTTTTGCGCTGACGAGCCCAGTGTTTCCACCACACAGTGCTGTTGGAAAGGTGAACAGAGAACCCTGATGGTCAGTACTTCCTGTGTTGTACACTGACTGTAAAACAGACTGCAGGTTAATGAGGGTGGTGTAAGAGGTGACAGAAGGTCCAAGGAACAATACAGAGAGATCAAATGAGCAGAAGAGGTGAATGAGATGAGATGAACTGACTCTACAGCAGTTGTTATGGTGGTTGCTGTTTGGTGCACTTTTAGCCGTTTTCAAATTCACCTACTTTCTAACCTGAACTAGATAAATGAGCAGCAATTAATAACGGATGATGAATATTAACTTTTTTACATTTCATTGCAGTGGACTGGATCAGATTGTGGAAATGCTGCAGCAGAAACTAGTAACAGAAAACATCAGAGAACAACAGGACATCTGAATAAGAACACAGCAACTGAAAAACATTTATCATCCAACATTTGGACAAATGTCCAGCAGTGTGTGCTGCAGCTTTAAAGAGACAGTCAGGTAATCAGTCCTCACCTGAGAAGAAGCAGAAGAACAGAACACAGTGGATATTCATTCTGAATTAGATACTGATGGAGACAAATCATTCAACTGCAGGAGAACTGCCTCTATCACTTCACTCCTTCCCACTCTGTCTGATCAGTCAGGAAGATGAATGTGGTTTAACTTAACATTTCCTTCCTCTATCTCTCTTTCTGTATCTGTTGGTTTGCTATCTTTAGTTTCATCCACAATATGCTGACTGAATATATTATTAAATCATACACTTAAAAAACTAAGCAAGTGGGGGTAGTGATAGCGCAGGGTATAATACACATACCTTTGGTGTGAGAGACCCGGGTTCAATTTCCCTCTTTAATATATCCACCAAGGTGTCCCTCAGTATAGCAGTTGTAAGTCTCTTTGGATAAAAGCGTCAGCTCAATAAATGTTAACCCATGTCCTGTTCAAATTTAAATACAAATGGTCGGATCAGTAAGTACGTAAGCCCTAAGTGGCCATCGATTCAAATCTTTTTCTTACTCCGTTTTCCCGTGATAACAAGATAATTATCTCATGACCTCGAGATAACGACTGTTGTTTTCTCATGATCTCAAGATAATGAACCATAACTGAACACAGCAGGTGCATTTCTTTACGATAATTTCATGGTCCTTGGCAGTCACTGGTTAGCTCAGTTGGAAGTGAGCTGGATTGCAGGTTTGACTCCAGCTCTTTGCATTTTCTCTTATTCTTTTTTTGTGTGTGTGTTTTTTTTAACATTCTCTTCAACAAAGTTGTTATGAAGAGATTCAGGGGAATCCAATCACACATTTTCAGATGGGTATTTCAAAGTTTCTGAAATAGCTGCCAGGAAATGTGTAGTTAAATGGATCCCCATGAATGAGAAGCAGATGAATTGCCTCTGCCTGGGAATGATCCATGTCCATATGTTGATGAATGTGGATAGCCAGGATGCGCACGATCCAGCACGTGATTAATTGTGAGCATGTGAATCACTTATCTTCATAAGAACTTTGTTGAAGAGGATTATGAAAAAGTTTGCCTTCTATGAGAATTGAACGCACAATGTCAAGACCAAGAATCTTATACTCTGCTGACTAAGCTAATCAGTCTCACTGAACACGAGATCATGAGAAAATTATCCCGTTATCACGGGAAAACGGAGTAAAAAAAAAAAAAAGATTTGAATCTATGGCCGCTTAGGGCTTCTGTAAGTAAGAGACTTACTTGTCCTAGCTTTTATCTCAAGTGTTGGTTAACACACACTCAATACCCAAACTTCTCTATTTTTTCAAACCTCAAAACCAAAATATCCTCCAGCAGCATCGAATGTAGGCTTTCTGTCCCACACAAAAATGTTTTTGTACTTTTTCCATTAACTGAATAAAGGTATCTTATTTACTTTAAATAACAAAACAAAATTAAATAAAAACTCTTTATTTTAGAATAACAGGGTTATATGTAAATGAAGAAACACATGACAGGAAAAGTTGCAGTCAAGACTAATTATATACGTAAAATTTATGCTTTAAAACAACTGAAACCTCCACCTCTCAGTGACTTTATTTACGTCCTACCTAATATTTACTTTGTCCTGACGTTTAATAACAAAACAATGATCTATTAGTCAGATGAACAGTTTAATTTAAAATGGAAATAAGCTTTGGTTGCAGCTTTATTTATTCATTATAGATTAATAAAGACATTGATGTAGCACCTACATTTTTATTTATTTATTTCAACTCTTTAGGTTTAACTTAATGATAAGGAAGTTAAAGTACATCTAGTTCACAATAAAGATAACTGAAATATTGCAGCATTAAAGAGAGTCAAGTAATCAGCAAATAACCTGTAACATGTATATGAAAATACACAATCAAGGACAGTCAAGCATATAGATACATATGCATTTAAACCTACTAATACTTATAAATTGTATTGTGGTACATTATATATAATATCGTGAGAACTACTAATAAATATTATCTTAATCACAAGTATATTTTGTTGGACAAATATGTTAAATTCAACTTTACTAATTAATTGTTGACTGCTTAGCTCGGATTGCAAGAGTACAGAGATGAAGTGAGGAAGACGTTTTTTTTTTAAATACAGTTTTATGTTTTAGTGTGTCTCTGCAGTCTCTTCTGCCCTGACATTTGCTCAACCTCCAGAGACCTACTGTTGTACATGATCATATTTCAGATTATATATGTTGATTCCCAGTAAAGAGGAAGCGAAAGTTCGCTCTTGCTGGCAACTCAACCCTTAAGATAAATAAAAAAGGCGTCTGAGGACGCGTGCGTGTAGCTCACACGAAGGGAAGCGTGAAAAGAGGTGTGAAGATAAGAGGAGTTTTCAGCTTTAAATTTATATTATTCTGAGTTTATAATATTCTGTAATAATTTTTAAAACTTGTATTTTGAGATAACATTCTCTATACGTATCCCCTGATGATGTCAAAATTATTGTTTTGAACTGCAAAGAAGGCAATATTTGCTAATGTGACAGTTGTGAAGAGACAAGCAGCCTTATCTGTGGTTAAAGGAGCAGGAGGAAGGCCTTTTCTCTCCTTTTTAACGTCAGAAAGAAATGAGAGCAGGATGAGTGTTTAAATGACTTGATTTAATGTATTCTGCATTTGGAGTGATGCATTTAAAACGTATTTTCATTTGTACATACATTTAAGATTACGTAAGAGATGCTGAGCACGTGCACTCAACTTCTTTGGTCGACCATGGCGAGGCCTGTTCTGAGTGGAACCTGTCCTGTAGAACCGCCACCGTGCAGCAGCTCAGTTTCAGGATCTTCTTATAGCCTAGGCCATCAGTGTTGTTTTGGTGATGTCTGTGTTTTTCAGTTATCTGCAGACAGCATGATTCATGGCAGGACGACAAAAACAGCTTTTTACATTTTTCATTCTTTATTTTGTTTAGAATCCACATCAGTGTACTAATAATATAAGATTTAACACAATGACTTACTCAAGATAAGCTAGCTGCCCAGCATCCGTGTACCTACTTTGTATATTGCATTATTAGAACATATGATAATTTGACATGACATGGTAAATAATTCAATTACATTATGAACATTACAACTTTGGCACTGTGTAAGCCATTTAATTCATCATAAACAGCAAGAAACCATACTGTGTGTGTCAACTGTGTGTGTGTCACAGTTTATTAGTACTTTTGACTCTTTAATGAGTATTTATCTGAGTTCGCAGTGACAAAAAATTAAAGAACAAAATGTGCCAGCAGCTTACTTTAAAATATTTCTTGTCTGAAGAAACACCATCCACAACAACGATTTTGATGCTCTCGAGGGCTGATGACAAAGACCTGGTCAGCTGTGTGATGCTCACAGAAACATTTCCTGCTCTTTCATATCTGATG
Source organism: Micropterus salmoides (assembly GCF_014851395.1). NCBI lineage: Eukaryota > Metazoa > Chordata > Actinopteri > Centrarchiformes > Centrarchidae > Micropterus > Micropterus salmoides. Next base: position 12,207 of record NW_024040302.1, on the reverse strand, counting down.
AAGTATCTGCCTCCTCTGATCTCTGACACGAGTTGTTTCAGTGAGGATGTCCTCTGGTTTACGTTCTTTGCAGAAGAACATCGAGCTTCCATATGAAGAAAAGGGGCATGTAACTCTGATATGTCCTCCTTCAGTTCCTGTATGGACAGATGTGATCTGGTCATTGGTGAGACCAGTGTTTCCATCCTGCAGAGCTGTTGAAAAGATGAACAACAATAGTTACTGTCTGAACTTCCTGTAAGATGCTGCAGTCTGATCACAACATTTGCGGCTTCACATTTACCGTAAAACTTCAATTAACAGCCGAGTCCCAAATAGCCGTCTGTCCCGTTTACTGGCCTCATGTGGATAAACATTTTGATAAATAAACGCAGGTCTCCACTAGACCCCTGATTTGGTTTTTACAGTTCTGGTTCTTTGGATGTTTAAAACCACTCTTACCCGTGTAGCCAGCATGGTACAAGAGAAAACAATGCAGACTCCCATTACCTTTGAAGCGCTCATTAAGTCCGAATGTGTCCCTTCTTTTATTACCGATAAAAAGAATCAAAACAGCTTTTCATAAAAAATAAGTCCGTTGCTCTCTGTCTGCTAACTTCTGCCACACTTCTCTCATCCTGCACTGTGTTGTTTGGTTTGTTTTCATTACATTGCTTCCTACAAAATAAAAGTGCATAAGCCATCTGTCAGAGCTAGATCAAACTAATTTGATATAATATTTTCTATACCAGTAATATTCATACTGTTTGAAATGCAAAAGAAATTAAAGGCCTTTCCCATATGGACGTCTGTCCCAGGGTCAATTCCGTGATTTTAGCAAATCAAGCCAATTTCTTATATTTAATTATTTTATAATTTAGATGATTTATTTTGAGAATAGTCTTTTGGATTTATTGATTGCTCATGTATTTAGCTGATCTGATTAACTTAGGTTTCAGTCAGCTGTGGAAAGAGGAAGAGGTGTGTCTAAAGAGGTCTTTGGGTCTGAACCTACGGGCAGAAACTAAAGTCATGACCTCATATTTAGTTTGACAGTATTTTTGTTGTTTTAAATTTTGTAATCAAAGGAAATGAGCGACTCTTATATTTTGATCACTTAAACGTGAGAGTCAGACGTAGAGCCCTGTAACCTGGCACAGCGGTTTTAAATTGAAAATGGACAAGACAAAGTCAAAGACTTCGGAGCTGCTGGAAGAACCGCTGTTTGGACGTTTTTGGAGCTGTGACAATGAAAAGAAGGACGCACTGGACGGAGCATAATCAGCTGATTCCCCAGTCTACAGATGCCCTGTGAACAAGGTAACCGACTCAAGCCCGTGAGTAAATTACTTCATGGAAGAAAGTTGAGGAACTATAAACAAACTTTAAAAGATGAACAATGAAAAGAACGGGATAAAATGTCGGAATGTTTCTAAATGGAAAGATGGAGCCGAGTGAAACGTTAAAAATCAACATCTGAATTAAAATGCTGATGGAAACAAAAGACTTTGATAAACTGTGATCGGATCAAAGAACCATGACGTCTAAGAACAGTAACACAGAGGAAAAGGAGCTAAAAACTCTCAGAGGTCACAGGGGGAGACTGGGTGCGTGCACACACATAACTAATGAGCTCAAATCACTACTTGGAGACGGTGGAAATACCGAAAAGGTGTTTAATGGGGTGGAACAATTAAAAGGGATGCTAAACGAATTTAAGGACACTAATGCTGCTGTTCAAATGCTTTTGCCTGATGGAATTAAGGAAAATGAGAGAGTGGACTGGTATGAGCCTAAAATGGAGACATTTGAAAAATGATTCAAGGAAGCGGATTCATGAAAAACGTCTTCTCACGATCCTCAAATGCTTGTTGAGCCTCATGTCAGTATTTCCAATGTGTCTAAACAATCCAACAAATCCAAATGTTCAAAACAGTCTAAACAATCAACCACATCTTCACCAATATCCTCAGCTCATCTTAAATTAGCCTCAGAGAGGGCTGCTCTCCCGGCACACGTCTGCATTAAAGGAGAAACATGGAGTTGAAGTGGAAAAGAACGGACTACAAGCAAAACTGGAAAGATGAAGATGAAGAATGCCTCTGAGCTAGATCAAAATCAGCAGCAGCTAACACAAAATCAGCAGGACAGTGACTCTTCTGAAGAATCCAGCTCAAGTAATCACAGTACTAAATTATTCAATGTAATCCAGAGGCAAGGTGACACTGCAGATCTACTAATGTTACAGCATAAACAATCCTCACTCTAGACAAATCCCAGTGTTTGATGGGGACCCCTTAAGTTTCCAAACATTTATTTTTGCATTTAAGCATGGTATTGAAAATTAAACTTATAGTGATAAAGACAAACTTTATTAACTTGAACAGTACACTAGTGGCCAACCCATTGGGCTATTGAGAAGCTGCTTCCACATGAAACCAGACAGAGGTTATGCTGAGGCACAGAGGCTTCTGAAAGTTCACTTTGAAGATGAGATAAAAATTTCAAATGCGTACATAGACAAAGTTTTTAATTGGAACAACGTTAAATCTGATGTTGAAAATGCCCTGTATGCCTTTGCTTTTTATCTCAGCGGATCGTATCGAAACTTCTTTTATCTTTTATTCCCCACGCCATACAGGCACTAAATTTAAACTGAAAGCATTTTTAAATGTGTTTATTGTAGGTCGTAACCTACTTTATTTCCATCGCCCGCGCTGTTTTCCATTTTCTGTTGTTGTATGTTGACGGTGGTGTCGTACTCTTAACTGTGTGTATTTATTTATTTAATTTTAACTGTGGTGTCACTGTTGTATATCTGTTCAGAGAAGTCAAAGACAAATTTCCACTAAGGTGGACAATAAAGCCTAATAAAAACAAAAGAAAAAGGTATCCTGAGAATGGGAGGAAGAATCAACAGATCAGCCATGCAAGTAAGCATTAAGTATCCCATAATCTTGCCCAAGAAATCCCACATATCTGAGATCACTCTAAAACACATACACATCCAAATTGGCCATTCTGGTAGAAATCACATGTTATCTAAACTGGGACAAAAATACTGGATATCCTCTGCAAACTCTTTGGCCGTAAAATAATCAGAAACTGTGTTTTCTGTAGAAGAATGCAGTTCAAAGTAGGAGAACAGAAGATGGCAGATCTCCCTCAAGACCGCATAATACCAGACTCGGTCGAACCAATGTGAAAAGGTGGGGTGTCACTTTACTTGCCTAACCAGCCGTGTAGCTAGGAGCTTGGACACACAAGTCTTGGCGTGTAGATAAGATGCTTACCTTTGGTGTGGGAGACATGGGTTCCATTCCCATTGTGAGACATCTTCTATTGTGTCCTTGAGCAAGACACTTAACCCCTAGTTGCTCCAGAGGCGTGTCACCTCTGACATGTATAGCAATTGTAAGTCACTTTGGATAAAAGCGTCAGCTAAATTAATAAATGTAGCTCACATGCACAATTTACAAAATTGGGTTCACAAGACAAGAAAATATTTTAACACTATTTTGATCAAATATTCAATGCTGAAATATAAAGAGGGGGTCTGGAGGTTCTCCCCTAGAAAATTTTGAGCACTAAACACTTAATTTCCTGCGTTCTAGAGACATTTTCTGCACCAATTTATGGTAGAATTGTCTTTATTTATATGAAGTGATTCAGATGACAATTCAAACAGAATATAATGCAGCATTCAGTAGCTTGTTTTTTGAGCTAAATTACACCAATAATTAATCCAACATTTGTGCACTAAGAACTCAATCAAAAATACAAACACACTGTGCAGTATGAGTTGTTATAATTAGTTACACCCTGGCTAGATTAGGTAATGTAATGTAATATGCCAATTTCTTCACTGATCCTGTTCGGTTTTTGCATCTTAAAGCTGTTTGAAATATAGTGGGTAATGGGAATTTCGTGAGAACCATCTTTAAAACACTGCCATGTAACTAATCTCACTAGGGGCCTCCACTAGGTAAATGTGTGTGATGCTTTAACATATGTTCAGAGGGGTCAGGACTTTAAGTGGCTCACCACATGTACCTTGGACATGGTGTCTATAGATCCCCTAGGGAACACTGAAAGACACCATGTTCCTTCGATGAGATAGTACTCCCACCCTGAGACTAAGATAAAAGCTGCATGAGCTGTTACACTGGAGCTCACTCGGATGATACTCTCTGATGTGTATGTGTCCCTGTGAGTTCCTTCTGCAGAAGACTTGAATAAAATTCACAGTTGTTTACTTGAGCTGTTTATTTAAACACGCTTTTTCCCACCACAAGTGTTAATTGGCTTGACAGCAGCGGGGATAAGGAGTTGGGTTCCGGTTGTTTTTTCCTCGTCCCGGTGATCAGCGCATCTGGGTGTTGTAGTCTCATGTGCGTTAGCTTGTCGGATGTTTCCATTCACGTAAAGTTACACTACAACGGCGGCGCAACCCCAACACACCGACATGGTCCTCATACCCGGGGCGGCTGTGGCTCAGGAGGTAGAGCGGGTTGCCCTTTCCAGGCTGCATGTCGAAATGTCCTTAGGCAAGATGCTGAACCCTGAATTGCACACTGGTGGAAAAGTCGTGTGTGAATGTTAGTTTCTGTTTGAGCACTTAGGCTCAGTGTATAAATGTGAGTGAATGTAGTGTAGTGTAAAAGTGCTTTGAGTGGTGAAAAGACTAGAAAGACGCTATACAAATACGAAGCATTTACATACACACTGACCAGAAAGCTGCAGTGGGACTGCTCGCCATAGTGTCCTCGGCCTCAACCGCCACTTTCTGACACTTTCCCATTCTCAGGCGAACACTGATGTTACCTGTACTGCCGTATGACATCAGTCAGACCAAGCGGAGTAAATTATAAAGTCACACACAAAAAAAAGTGTTTATTTATGACGTTACGGCATTAATTTAATCCTACGAAACGGAAGAGATGGGTCAGAGAATATCTTCCAATCATACAAAAAAGACCTTGTCATGATTCTGATTCATGATGTCTGAGACTTTTCCAGGAAGCAAAGGACTGGTTCGCAGTGTCTTGGTTAAAACTTAAAAGCAGTGCTCTACATAGACCTATCAACAAACTTTTATCTACTCCTGGAGTCTGAAGAATATCATAGATGGTATGTTTTAGAGCCTTTCCATTTCTAGTCCACATCCATAACAGCTTTCAGTTTCGGCCTGTTCTAAGTAGGTGTTAGTAGTTTAAACAGGAAAGGGGACTTCTATCCAAATCATTTTCAAAATCAAAATATCAGCTTATAAGTCGGTTCTTTTTCAGTTTAATATTGGCATCGGCCCCCAAAATCAGTGCTTCAGCATTTAAACTGATCAACATCTGCACAAATCCCCCATCATACAGGATTTACACCACATGATTGTAAAACAATGCTTTCCTGGACCAGCAGCAACAATATCAAATCATCGTCGCCACGGAAAGGCCACCCTCTTTCACTTAAAAAACGTAATGACAGCCACACACTGCTTGAGCACCTCCCGCCAGTACCGCTTCTCTGCCTCCAGCTGTGTAACTAGTTCACACTGTCCCGAGCCGAAGCAAGGCTAGCATGTGTTTACAGTGTTCTGTGCTTTTCTCACATGATCGAGGTGTTTCCAGTCAGAAAAAGCAACAACAAAAATTTTTCGTGGTTGTTAGTAACGTACAGGCAAAGCAGAAAATGTTATCAGTGGATGGTAAATAGGTGATCCAGTCTCTGGAAACTGTTTCCACATTCAAGTTGACAGCATAGCTGATCATAGTTAGGGAGCCCACCTTACCGCCCAAACCGTCACCAGTCTTGCCAGATTGGGCGGGTTCCCGCTTTTGAATTTGATTATGCGGGTCAAGATTTGTTTGGGTGGGTGGACAAAATTTGGCTGGTTTGGGATCAATTTGGCGGTTTTTAAAAGTAGCATTTTATAGGTAATTTGAAACAAAACTCAAAAGTGCATGTACTCCATCCAATCAATCATCATTATCTGAGCAACGCCCACTTCAAAGTCACGTTGCTCACGGTACTAGACAGGTACAAACGAGTGTGTGTAGGATATAGTCATTTCACCGTAAGGTTTGATGGTGTCATTAACTATAAGGAGGGCAACACTCCAGTCCAGCAGGTGGCGCTAATGCACCTAAAACGGTTTATTTATGTATGTTACGGCTGCCGGTGTGTATTTCTAGTATGTAGGCTATGTAAATGTAATGTAACGTAGGTAGGGAAACGCGGAAGATAAAATACTGAAATAAATACTGATAACATATTTTGGGCGGTTTTGTGTGAGTTTTGGCGGTTTTTGAACAGTTTTTGGGCTGGAAATCATCAGCAGGATCTGGCAACACTTCCCGTCACAGGTTGAGGTTGGATATTTGGTCCTTCTGTTATGACAGGCAGCAGGTCTATGATCGTAAAGTTCAACTTAGATTTATTGTGGTTTTACCGATACTCGGGTACACAGCTTCTCCACCTCTCAGTCTCTGTAACTAACGTGACCCACAAAACATGCCCTAAAATTACAGTAAATTTACTTACTGCGGTCTAACTGTTATAAAGTCTCACGACAGTCTCGTTTTCAGTCCAGCTCACTAACCATTTCGTTATCATCCAATACTTTTAGCTGTGCTGACATTGCTGAGCCTCCGGTGGAAGATACACAGATTGTTACTGGAAAGCAGCAGGCGAGCTAACAATGTAGCACGCCGGCTAAACGCAGTAAATGTAATGTTATCATGTAACGAGCATGGATTAGTTCGACCTGCAGCTGAAAAAACTATTATTGTAACGTTGCAGTGGGAGTTTAAACTCCATAATGCCCCTTCAAAGATTAACATGCTGTCTTCTGTGTTTAATACAAAATAATGCCAGTGTAAACGTGTGTTTCGCAAAATGCCAAACTTTCCTCATCCAGCCTGTTTAAAAGCAACTTAGTTTAACTCTTAATATACTCATAATATTTGAATGAATGCAGATTTGTTGCAATCAATATCACTCACATAACATTACTAGTCTGAAGTCATGAAAGCTGCTCTGTGAGGCTGTACTTAGACACAGAGATGCTTTGAGTATATTTAAAATTTGAGAATATTTACCATGATTAGCGTGTTAACATGCTAAAGTTTGCTTATTAGAAAACAAATTACTGCTGATGGGAATGTCAGTTTTCGGATATTTGGTCATCATAAACCAAAGACATATAATTTTGATCTGTTGATGGCGCTGGAAAGGAAGTTACGAAGGTGATCCCAAGGGAAGATGAATGTCTGAACCAAATTCTATCCATCCATCCAAAAGAGGAAGAGATTGTTTTAGTCTGGACTACAGAGGGGGACCGACCAACAGACGCTGCTAGCTTGGTTAAAAATAACCAATGGGTGCAACAAGTAGCTTAACACGTACAACATGGACATATTCAGAGAATAAACTTTCTCTGTAGAAAACACCTCTGTAAGAGAACGCTGTCGGTGATGAGAAAGGTATGCTGCTTATGAAAAACACATAATCTTAACTCCGGCTTTTCTGTTCCATCACTGCGCGTGCTCCTGCATGTGATTTACAGAAGTGTTTTCTTTTTTACAGTAAATCAAAGCACACAGTAACCTCTCAATGCCTGCTCAGCACCCGCCTCATGACGCACTGATAAACTGTTGGTGCATTTTCTGGTGGGAAACATTATGAGGAATCACATTAAAGAATTTAGGGAGACTCATTTTGATTCATTATTGACAAAGAAAGCCAACTAATGTGAGCTTTTACAATTACATGTAAAATGTCTGAACCAGTTGTATCGCTCCCGTCAAAGACTCCATTGACAAATACCTTGCAGATCATCTTACTTTATTCAAACTCAACAGAAACATAAATAAAACTCTTGGTTTGTCTTTCCGCTGTTCCATCAATCACCAACTCTGGTTTGGTCAATATCAACCCTTTATTTATAGAGTTATAAGTGAAAATATTCTGGCTCTACAAGCTGCCTCTCTCATGCCAGACCTCCCTCTTGCACCTCTCCTGATATTTTCACAATTAAATGAATTAAGAGTTTATTTGGATTTTTTTACTTGATTAATCTGGCAGTTAAATTAAAAATTACTTTTCAAATTAAGATTTTACATAAAAAAAACACATGATAATCTTATAAAATCCATCACATTTTCAGATTGAGCTCCTTTGTGAACCAGCAAGTCTAGATGGGGCCCTTTATCATGTTTCCAATGTCCATGAGTTGTTTCCAGTTGCCTCGGATTTATCGGATGACCCCTAGGAGGGCCCTGACCCCTAGGCTGGGAACCAGTGGACTAAAAAGGTCACTTTCTGAATCTGTCTGAGCCATTGAGGCTTTGATTCACTTCACCGCTTCAGATGACAAAGTGTACGTTGCCATCTGCTGGTAAAGCGAACACTCTGCAGATAACCTGGCACTGTATTGGACACAAAGCAGCTGCTGCTGTCATGTGGTGGGAAAGGTCCAGCTTTTGTCATGTGATTTATCTTACAACAACTGCTGTTTGAACTGTAGTTAGTTTAATATTCAATTCAAAATTGGAGATTAGTGGTGGAAAATATTTTTTTAAATATATCTGCAGTATTGACATCCATATTGTATAACACTTGTTTATTGGCATATATACTACTAAAACTACAACCTTTATCACATATAGATCATTTTAAACATCATTAAAAATAAGTATATACAGGAATAGACAGGGTGTGTGCGGACGTATCTTGACTGATTATGAAGACAGTTCAGACTTTGCATGTATCGTATCGTTGCTGTGGAGATGATTAAATATATCACAATCACCTCTCTGACATGATTACCACATTTCAAACCAACCATGTTACTTTTTGTTGTACGTTTTGCTGTATCTAGCAACACAGTTGGGGCAGGGAAACCTGACTGAACCCCCTGTTGACGGGGATCATCAGGTCTCCTAGTTCTGCTTCTAGGCATCTCTCAGTAGTAAACAACCGTCGAGGGAGGAGGATGGCGATCTGGAAGTCTGCAATGTAACTGTAGTCCTTCTCCACCTTCAATGAGTACTGTTTTGTTGTACAGCTTGCTGTACCTGATAACACAGAAAGGAAGATCGGCTTAGTGAAAAGTTTGTAACACCTGACATTGTTCTTTTTTACAGTAATTAGCATTTTCACATAAAATCAAAACAATAAATCACCACCATCTATCTGTATTCCTCATTCTGCTTGATATTTTTTGACTCATCACTTATAAATGTATGCTTTTCTCCTGGCTGGACTGTGGACACGGTGGTTGTAATCCAGGCCAGCCGGCATTGTCCGTTTGATCGTTGGAAGACTGGTACTGGTATGAAATCTGCAGGTGATCTGAGGGCACAGTAGAAATAAAACAAAGGGGAGAGCGGGGGCGAAAGTACCGTTTTTCAGAAGGTTTCAGACAGAGATATATTTTTGCTGTGATCACTAACTCACAGGTGTGGTCTATCAATATCAGGTGGTATTTTGCACCATTGCATTTACCACCCTTGTATTTAATAAATAAACATGACTGTGACTTGTTAATGTGTAACTACAACATCTTTGTCCTTTATCTTAAAAAAATTAAATTTCATTTTTTTTAAATATTCAGTTTCAAGAGTAAGCTGACAGCCCAAACTTGAATTGTTTAGAATATTTCATATTATATTAAGGATATATTATAAATATAATATAAATTTGCAAATGTGTGCACCTAAAACAGGGTAAGATGGTAAGATGGACATTGTTTATGAACCTGACATGATTAACATAAAATAAGACACTTTACTGGTCCTGCACTGGGGATATTAACATTTTGCAGCAGCTTCAGAGACAGTGGAAAATTAAACATAATTTTAAATAGGATTAAATGTAAATAAAAATAAGGTAAAAACGAATAAGCTATTAAGAGCAAATACAAATTTCACATTTCGTAATGACTTTAAAATTGTTTTAGTAAGAGCAACAACTGTAGCTTACTGACCTCCTTAGACAACATGCCAAAATAAATATCAGCTGCCCTCTTCATGTAAGCCTGCAGCTTCTTCTCTTAGTCCACAGAGAAGACTCTAGAATGTGATCTGTACCCTGGTGGTCTGGTCCTATCCCTACTGGTCTCTGCCCTCCTCCTGCAGTACCTGAGCAAAGTGACTTTGATATACCATGCGACTTAGCAGCTGCCCTGAGACTGATGTTTCTGACAGAGATGTCTAGAAACTGGCCCTCACTCTTGGCATATTTTGTGGTATAATATAACATAAACATGTTTCAATACATGCTGCAATGCAGATAAAGTCACCACATTAGCAGCGGGACTAAAAAAACTTGTGGTCACTGTACTTTGTCCCGACAGGAACTCCTGACTCCTGATAAACCGGAGACTACCGCGGGAAACGATGACGAAATCACCTGATATTTGGCAGCTTTATCAAGGGTTGCGTGCTGAAGGTGCTGTCACAGCTTGGACTGCAAATGCAATAAGGGCTCTGAGAAAATCGCCTTGTTACTTTTGTCCCGTGTTACTTTCACCCCGGTTAACTCCTACAGGATGTTTTACTTCTGGTAAAATAAATAATGGCATAACAGCATCAATTACAGTAAAAGGTTTTCACACCGTAGATTTAGCTATGTACAATGTCAAACTATATAATAAGTAGCTTATATACCAGAAATGCAGATACTTTGGGTTCTTTATGTACACTAACACTGATATGTCTTTTTCATAACTACATCACCACATTTTGTAAAAGAGTAACATTCAGTCAAACAAGGATAATCACACAAATAGATTAGATACAAGGTAAAGATAACGTTAGGTGTAAAGTATAGTATAACAATAAACCAAGGTTGTGAATAACTAAACCAGCGCAGTCACAAATGGAACGATGGCTGTGTTTCCTGCAGCGCTGAGAGGACTACAGACAGCGATTGTTATACTCTCTTTTTCAGAGCACCTAACTTTTAATATGTACTGGTGTATAAAGACAGTTTCAATAAATATGACAAGTGTTTTAGAAACAACTTGCCTACCTTCCTTTAAATAGTAATATCAGCATTGACCTCCAAAATAGGTCGCTTAATTGCTATTAAGCAAGTTTAAGTCTCTCTCTTAACTAACTAACAAACTAACTAACAAATTGTGAAGAAAAATACATCCTAACTTATGTTTCACTGTGACTTTAAGTTTTGCCATCTTTATAGTAGTTAATAATAACAAAGACGCATATTAGAAGTAGCCGGCGCCTAGTGGTGACTGGTGGAACTGCATCCTCCTATACTTCCACATCGGCTTCAGCTTTCAGCAGAGGTGCAGGCTGTTTGAACCACTAGCTCATGTTCCAGCGCTCTAGTGAGGTATTAATATTTCAACATAAACAGATCCCTGTATGTGTAAAATACCTGAAAATGGGAGTATTTGCATAAAAGATGCACGGACAGAAACTTGTTTCTTGAGGGAGGAAACCAAGTGTCCCACGCTATGCTGGAGCCCTCTGGTAACTACTCAAACTCACTACTGCTAAAAAAAAAACAAGAAATACTGCACAACTGCTCAAATATGAAAAGTACAAAATATGATATTATTAGGTTTTACTCTACGACTTGGTCTGACTTATTGCTGGTAATGCACATTATACATCTGTCACATGCAAGCTGTCAGGAAAGCCACTTAAAGTCTCAGCCCTTCCTCTACGCAGAAAGTGTGTGTGTTTGCTGCTTTATGTCAACTGTTTATTTCCTTGTATCTTGTTCAACATAAACATCTAAGTGCCTCATTCTTTCCTCTCTCTCACTGTCAACATTTAAACATACAGGGGAGGATTTTCTCCTCTCAACAACGGAAGCTTGTGGCTTAAGATATAATCACATATCTGGTTCCTGTTTCTTAAAAAGGCAAAACGTCACTTACTTCTTTTGAAAATAAAATGTGATGTTATTTTTTTTATATCTAACACACTTTTAACAGAAAAAACAAGCATTTTTTGGCGAGTAACTAGACAAAGCAACTTTTTAAAAAGAGCAATGAAGTAAGTTGCTTTTTAAACACTTGGATTATTTTCCAATTTAGGGTCATCTGTGTACTTTTTTGAATAAAACCTTGAAATCACTTAAATCTGAAACATTAACTGTATGTTAAACTTCAGTGTTTGCCATAGTCAAAAGTAACACTCAAGAAAAGTGCCGGTAGTTTAGAAATACATTTTTGATGATATGTCGACACTCTTTCCTGTC
>NW_024040301.1:0-1736 GCF_014851395.1 Micropterus salmoides | reverse complement strand
AAGTATTATTCAGTTTGAAATATATAAACTGTTTCATAGTAGTTTCAGTTTGTGCAAAAGAATTAAAGGCCTGTCCCAAATAAAAGCAGGGTCAATTCAGTGATTTTAGCAAATAAAAGCCCGGGCTATATTTCAAAGTTTACGGTAATTTTTTTCAAAACTTCAACCGCTAAATGTGCAACATGCAACATGAGTCTATAACTAAATAATATAACTTTCAAATTAGTTGAGACAGCAGCAGAGGTCGTTGCCTGTTTAAGACCTGGTGGCCTAATTGAAACTCAGATTAAAAAGCCAGATCAGTCTCTGTCTATTGATAAACTGTAGGAATAAGTTCAAGCCCCTTCAACTCTGATAGCGGGGGGTGTGTGCGTGAGATGGAGGGGACGCAACATATTCACGGGATTGCGCCCTGTAGTACACAGAGCCATTGCTATGGTTACTACGCATTGAGTGCCTGGCGTTGATTTGCGAAGCACTTGTGGGCCTGTCTGTTGATTTATCCCATGGATCCAAGCTGTATGAAAAGGCCTTTATATAAACCCCGTCAACCATTCACAAGAAATTCATTTATAACGTGCCAAAACCTTTAACATAAGGACGACCCCCCCACCGCCCGTACAAAGCAGTCTCCCGACTTTTTAAATAACCAAATATCGTATCCATTACAGCGACAAGGAGTAGCCTGTGGTTTTTACAAAACATAAAGGCCTAAAATTTCTCGATGCCACTGGCTGAGATTTAAAAATTAAGCAAGTAGGCTAAATCCTGACTTTTGAACTTAGTTACTGTTTTTCTGCACATGTATTAGGCTGTAAGAGCAGTATTCAGTGATTTTATGAAACGTTATGTAGCCTACCACCGCTTCCAAGCATCACTGGCAGCAGCGACAGAATACCAGAGTTTATTTCTATAAGTTTCACGTTGCTGTGCTGCTTTTTCTGGTTGCACAAAGTTTACAATAGATAATGTTCTTTGCATCTGCAGCTACTGTGACACAATAATGGCAGTAGCTAACATTACTTACAGCTGTGGAAAGATCACCTCTACCCCTCTGTCTCCATTCTTCATTTAGCTTTTTTTTTCTTTTCTTTTTTTTTTTTTTAAACCTGTCCTGCCCAGCAGCCTGGTATAGAGTATGATGAGCTGGATACCATATTGTGCCAGACAGATTTTACTTTAACAAGAGAGTATTAAAATACTCCTTTGTCTATTTTATTATTTATTTAATTATGTATTGATTTGTCACCGGGCCGGACAGGGGGCAGACACGGGGATGGGGGGGCACAAACAGACAGCACAGAGAAAGGACAACATGTAAGAGAAGGGGGAAACGGGGATGGAAGGTGGGGACAACAGGGAAAAGCTGTGGGAAACACCAATTGCAGAAAGCAACGAAACCTGCAATAGAACAGAGAGGGGGGCTTGGGGAGGAGAAAAACAACAACAAACAAACAAACACAAACAAAAACAAACAATAAAAATAATAATAATAGTAAAAGACAACCTGCCGAACAGCAGCAATAAACAGCTGACATAGTATGACAACTAAGAGAAAAATGAAAACAAGAAACAGTCACACACACTAAATAAGTAACACAGCACAGCCACGAGAGCTGGAATAATAATTAATTTAAATAAGTAACTGAAAGAAAGGCATCAGGAATAATTCTACCAGGGACAACCTAAGTTTGTTTGTGTCTGTGTGTGTCTGTGTGCGTGTGGGTGAATGTGTC
>NW_024040300.1:0-27915 GCF_014851395.1 Micropterus salmoides | reverse complement strand
TGTGTTGCATCTGTCTCTCAGAAACACGAAACAAGACCATGGACTTTGTGTTGCGGTTTCGGTCTCGGTTCAAAACGTTACAGCCCTAATCATCTGGCCAAGATAATCGCCTATACCAGGGGTTTCAAAGATTGAGACTGTGGCCTTCCGCTACCGCCCCTTAGTTACTGAGTTTTGCTTAATTTGTGGATGCCTATGGGATCATGATACGTAGTTGATCACAGACACTCAACTATAAAGCCAAGCTAACCTAATATGCTGTTTGCCATCAACCTCAAAAGGCATGTATTAGTTTCATTCGCTGAGCCCCTGAAACAGTTTGGATTCTGGGGAGGCCCGCATACCACTTTTAAAACCTCTGGTCTTTACCATCGACTTGTTAGTTCTGCACAAGTTTTTAGTGAATGATAAAAAAGTGCAAAAAGACACCAAGTAAGATCTTTAAAAAACTCTATGAAGGCCCAAAGTGCAGTAGCACTTGATGGGTAGCTATTCTTTTTTTAAGTCATCTGTGTTTAGGTTCCTCAATGTGGAAGAACCCAGGAATCAGTGTTGGTGTGAGTCAGAACCATAAACCGCATCCAAACCAGATCAATACAACAACTTGGCTTACTTGAAGAGGCTGCTGCTGTGTCAAACCAGGACGAAAATGCTGCAGCCTCACAAATACCAACTGTCAGCTTTGACCTTGGATATGAATGGGACGACTGGGGCGACTTTGATGACGAAAACTTGGTGCATGCCAGCGAGACATCATCGGCCTTGTGTCCAACAAATGCTAAACCTCAAGTCCAGCAGTCTTTTGCCACACATCAACACACAAGTATTCTGCATCATTTACAAGTACCCTGTATAACCACTGCCAGAACACACACTGAGGTAAGGCCGGACTTGTGTAATTGTGTTAAACATCAAAAATGTGTGAAACAAATCTCCTTTCAGAAACAATCGTTCCCTGAGGTTTTTATTATCATTAGTACAGTAAAAACATTTGTCATATTTATGTGTTTCAGGTCGATTTCACCAACTTTAAGTCCTGAAATCAGAAAACCAGGACTGTCCCAGGTCACAGTCAGACCGCAGAACAGAATCACACTCGCCTGGAATAAAAAGGTGTGCGTGTTTGTGTACAGAGATCTGTGCATGTGCTACTTTGCAGTTTAGTGGTATCCTAAACAATGCTATTGTATACATGGTTACTCAGGTAGACTTTGTTGTCGTGAGAGACAAAATTAAGCTAGCTGGCTTACATACTGTACATATTACAGTATTACAGTACCATGTAAACATTAACATCTTACTCCTGTCAATGTTTCACCAAATAATATTTTAAATGTCTCTCAGCTGTAAAGATACATTGAAATGTCAACAAAACTTTTAGTGACTGTTGCTCTTTGCTGATGGGATTTTCTCTTTGTGGAAAGAAATATTCTGTGAGTTTATAATAGCAAAACGGTTACTGGACTGTCAGGTTAAGATTAACTGGTGTATGGTCAGTACCCGAGCTAATTGGCACGTGTGACACTTGCCTCTCTCCTCCTGTACAGAGACCAAGCATCCAGTGAAGAGGTCACAGTAAAAACACCACAAAATCTGCTGAAACAGAGTGAGACCCACGTGCCCCACTTACCAGAAGGTTTGATTTTTTCTCAACAGTGAGCGTCCCACAAACACCAGCTCATCTGTCAGCAGAAGGTAGAGGAAAATATGATTACAAGGCTTTTTGACTCATTACAATATTCAATCTTTAGTATATAATGAAAATAATCATATATTCAATACACTTTTACTAAAGGATGCTTTTTCACCTGATTCAGCTAAATAATTGTTGATTTTTTTTACATCCTGTACACTCAGCACCAGCAGCAAAGAAGAGGAAGCTTTCCTTGGGATATTTGATGGAATATTTTAGAAGTAATGCTTGTCTGACATGAATATGTTATTAACATGAAGTGTTTTCTTTATGTTTGTGTTAATTTTTCATTAACCTTATAGCTTCACATCAAGATTTGTAGACTGTTTTGAAGTCAGGTTATTATATATTCATATTGTAAATGAAACAAATTGTTTCTAAAGTTCTAATTATTACTAATGTTATTTATTTATTTATGTATTTATTTATTCAATAAAGTTTGTTTATTGGATGATTCAGTACAGTCAAGTAGTAGCTTTGTGATTGTTGCCAAGTATTTTAGAGACGTCTGTGGTTCAGGGGGTAGAGCGGTCGTCCACTTATCAGAACATCAGTGGTTCGCTCCCCCAGTCTGCATGTCGAAGTGTCCTTGAGCAAGAAAAGTGTGAACATGTATGAATTAGTTAATTTCTGTTTCTGGCTCATCAGTGTGTGAATGTGGTGTAGTGTAAAGCGTTTTGAGTGGTCAGAAAGACTAGAAATGCGCTGTACAAATACAGACCTTTTACTGTAGATGAGAGGCCCATCCTTTGAGCTATCGTGTATAATGTATATGTATTTATCACCACTCTATACAAGTCTGAAAATCTGTCTTATTTTACCATTAGGAGTCCTGCTAAAAAGCACTAAAAGTTCCTTGAGTTTCCCTTTAAGAGCTTTCATGAAGCTGCTGAGGGCAACTTTTACTGAGGAACTGAGAGAGCTCAAGTAATTTACTCACTTGTCTACAGTGATTGGTTGACAGGTGACCAGTCTGTGTCAATGATTGGATTAAATTAAATTAGATTATATTAAAAAAAGTAAATTAAATTTACATTTAAAAATGTGATCAAATCATTCAAATAAATCAATTAAGTTATTTAATGAAATCACATCAACTAAATTATATTTTAAATATTAAATTAAATATTTTTAACAAATGTATGTTTTAAACTGCATCAAACAAAGTAAAATATGGACTTTTTTTTTGCCTCCCTCCTTTGACATTCAGCACATATTCTACAGCTACCCTAATGCATCGATGGCCATGAAACCACTTTTATTTATTTAATTTGGTGATTATTTACTGTACACTTAATGTTCTGTGCAACAAATGGATTACTGCATTTTTCCAGTGTTGGTGTAAATTAGTGGAGGAGAGTTATGAAAACTGTCATCTTGGTCGGTGAGCGGATTTAACTCACCAGCAATCAAAATATGCTTTTAAATTAAATTAAATTAAAAGAACTGATGCAATGAGACAGACTGTGAGCAGGACACTTGGGATCCTGTACTTTGTAACCTGAAGTCAGGACTGACACAGGTGTTATTTGTTGGAGCTACTTGAGGATGTTTTGTGAATACGGCTTCTGATGTTAGAGGAAGACGTTACATTCCCTTTTTATTGTGTGTAGGTTTAGGTCTGGCCCATTGACTGTATAAAATTAAGGTTAGGTCCCATAGTTCCTTCTTCCGGACAGTGCTGGTTGAAATCGCGTGAGTTGGTCAGCTGATAGCGCGAGATGTCTGTGACATCACTTTTAGCGCGGAGTTTGTTGTTGGCGGAAAAGCTTCAACCTGAAAGTGTGAACACTTATTTTTCTGTGAATTGACTGAGGGACAATTATATAAGTTTTAGCAGATGGAGCATTAGCTCATGACTGTATGGCGCGTTTATGAAATGTTAATTTGAGAAGCTGTTTCACTTTACGACCAACTAAAGCGGTGAGTTTCTTTTTGTTTTGCTTCCAAACTGTAACGTTAGCCAGCCTGACAGACCGTAACTAGCAGTAGCATGCTAGTTTTGTTGTAATTAGGGAGACAAACAGATCGTACATTAGATTAGACTACTTTCTATCCATCAGCCAATTTAACCAGGTGAGCTAGTTGGCCAATAATCAGTCGCTTTATACAGTAAATAACGTTACACACACTGTATCTAAGTTAACAGTGAGTAACCGTATATTATTTATAATTTAAATGTTTCCTTTGAGTCATTTAACGTTACGTGGCCAGCCCTTTAAGGTTTCTTTCCTTATTTCTCTCTCTCCGTCTTTTAGATGGAGTTGTCTACTGTCTGCACTGAAGGCATCAGCACAGACGGATGTGTTATTAAATCTGACAGGAGTCACAGGAGAAGCAAAGTCCCAAGTAAGTTGGAAGCTTTATGACTTTTTGAGTAAACATTTGATTAAAGATACATCATTAGCGTGTTATAGTTAATGCAATATTAGGTTGAGGAAGCAATATTTGCAGGAATTTACTGTCACTTTTTTCAGAGTGTATTTTGTTTTTTAATTCTGGCATATGTCACTGAACAAATGTTAAATTAGGAACAGAATAAAATAATTGTATTAAATGAAAGCCTGTAACATAGGCATGTCTGAAAAGCTGTGTCATTCTTGCTCAGTTTTTTTGCACTACAACCTGTAACAGATTTGTTTTTGTTTTTTGCTGATTGAAAATGTGCGCGTCTTTTCTTCCAGGGGATGTGGAGATGGACATTGAGTTCCTCTACAAAGCTGTTCCTCAGCTGGCCAAGGTTTTCCGCATCATAGACAAAATCGGAGAAGGTACGCACTCTGCATAACTTTATCCACGCCATAGGAGTTTAAATACTATTTGTTTAAAAAAAGCATTTGTTAAATATTAATACATTAGTCACTCATTCACCTCATTGGATTTATTGTAGCAGAAGAGGTGATGTGTTCACTATTGTAACTACCTATGTACCTTTCCAAACCAGAAATCAATTCAGTGCCTTCAATTAGTCCAAAATGCTGAAGCTCGACTTCTAACTCAGTGCAACAAAATGACCTTATGACTCCAGTTTTAGCATTCTTGCACTGGCTGCCTGTTTCTTTTGGTATTGATTTCAAAATTATTTTATTTACTTTCAAGGCCAGACGTGGGCAAGCACCATCATATATCTCTCTATAGCTTTTATCCCCCTATGAGCCAGGATGCAGACCGAGATCCTCTGGTAGGGCGTTGCTAACTATTCCAAGGTCTAGGCTAAAAACCAAAGGAGACCGAGCCTTTGTTGTCGGGGCTGCTACACTGAATGATTGTTGTTGTTCATGACCTGTATCTGTTCATCAGGTACGTTCAGCTCGGTATATTTGGGTGAGGCTCAGATGCGGGACGGTAGGAGAGAGATGTTTGCCCTGAAGCACCTCATCCCAACCAGCCATCCTACACGCATCGCTGCTGAGCTTCAATGTCTCACTGTTGCTGGGTGAGTCCAATACTGCCTTTTTAATGAATTGAAAGTGCAGTGCAGGTAAAATTTCCTCTGCAGAGCTTCTCTATTCTTGTTATCTGGCTGTTTATAACCCTTATACAGCAGGGGGACATGCTGTATGTACTGCAGTTATAGGGTTAGAGATTTTTATACTTGCTACAGATGTGTTGCAATGCTGACACATACATTTTTAAATAATGAATTAAAGAACTCTTGTTATATCATAACTGTTTAATCTCTTTTTTTAAAGGTTATTTTTATGCCGTAGCAAATTGGTGTGTGGGTTCCTCACTTGTCTAACGTCGTATGATTCAGCTGAACCTACGCACCTCTATACAGTGATGGCTGCTTTGGCAAGACACTAATTTGTGCCCGGCCAAGAGTGACACACGTTGAAATGAGTTCTGTCGTCTCACTGAGTCTTCTTCACTTTACAGAGGCAGCGAGAATGTAATGGGGGTGACTTACTGCTTCAGGAAGGAGGACCATGTGGTGATTGTCATGCCCTATATGGAGCATCAAGCTATTGTGGTATGTACATTGTCACACAATAGCTTCTATCAAGCATGTGACTACTGCTTTTCAGTGACACACTGATTTTAGCATGGACTGGCATAGATCTGTAATGTAATCCCTAAAACATGAATCATTTTTTGTCTTTCTTGATGTGGCTCTCTTGTCTGTGCTTACTGAAATGTGATTTAAAATTTGTGATCCAATCAAAACATATTTATCAGGACATCATTGGCTCATTGAGCTTTGAAGAGGTCCGTCTGTACATCTATCACCTGTTGAAGGCCCTGAGGCACATCCACCAGTTTGGAATCATTCACAGAGACATCAAACCAAACAATTTCCTTTACAACAGTAGAACCAAAATGTGAGTATTTATCCCCCTCTGTAATAAGTGCCTCCGCATACTTTCATCTGATTGTTTCATTTACTCTTTTAAAAATATATATATAATTCTGAATGCTGGTGATTTGGTCAGCAAAAGTGTCCGACTGTTTTGGCATCTTAGTTGCCATTTTATCTGTTAATGGGAAAATTCTGGCCTCCCTGTGTAGTTTGGGTGCGAGGTGAGATGGGTGTTCGGAGATTGCTTTGGAAATGCTGAATTTCTTGATTTAAATTGTGTGTGTAGGTATGCACTGGTGGACTTCGGCCTGGCTCAGGGCACTGCAGACACCCAGATTGAGCTGCTGAAGGTGGTGAGGCAGAGGCCATCGCACAAAGGTGGCGGGTCCACAGGGAAACAAGACACGACACAGCGGAGCAAAGCACTACCTAGACTCCCCCCCAAAACCACCACCACAGCCTCAACCTCGTTGCCTCTGCCTCCACGGCAGTCCACAACCGTGCCACCTTCCTCCTCCTCTTCCACGTCATCTTCCTCAGCTTCTCGGAAAGCACTGATCAAAAAAACACGTTCTGTCACCACCGCTGTCACCACCTCCAATTCTCGCACAAAGCACACAAAGGTGTCTGCACTAAGTCAATATAATACCTTTTTCTGGTGTTTCGGAGTTTTTTTTTGTCCAGTTAAAGCAGAATTGTAAATGAGTGTAATTAGGTTTCACTGGGTAGCACAAACCTTAAGTTGGTTAAGAATTTCCTTTGCGAATATGTTAAAGTGTCTGTGTTTATCTGTTTGTGTTCTGAACCAATGTGTTGCTTTTAGCTAAATTCTTATATCCATGTTTGTTTTCTCTAGGATTTGACAGGACTACGCAAAGTGGCACGGCCTGTGTTTGGAGAGAGGAACCTGAACAGCTGCACTCCTGCTCCATCCACCACCAAACAAACTGCCATTAAGACACAGGTAGGGACAGTGGAAAGTAAAGTTTTGGAAGAATAAGAGCTTACATTATTTCTCTTTTTATTATCAGGTATAAGAACACTGAATAATCACACCAGAGATAGATAGCAATTACTAATATTTAAATGTTATTTATCCTTGCATTGTAAATGCATTTATTTTTTGTTTTAGCTTATTCCTAAAAACACTGTTTGTTTTAACGCTTTAACGCGATATGTTATGGTATTAAGGGTGTTTATCATTATTGTGCTTTTTTTCTTCATAAATTATTTTATTCAGCTGGTGAAGCCCGGCAAAGCAGAGGACCCAGCCAGCCGGAAGTACTCTTCAGCCAGTCGGGGCCCGCTCCCTGTCAGGACCCAGAGCAGCAGTCAGAAACCTCCAAGGACTGTGCAGCAGGTCCTCACTTGTAACTGCTACCTGACTGACCGTGTCTGCAACATCTGCATGTCCAGGTAAGAAAAGAGATCGAGAAGAAGAATGGAACCCACTTTTACACACAGTAACACACTGTAAAATATCTCTTCATTATAAATGAGATTTAGAGCTTTTTAGCACAAGACATCCATTTAATTCCAGTTTTCTCTCATTGATTTATGTGTTGTTCCTGCTTCATGTTGCTTTTCTTAATAAAGGAAGCAGCAGGTGGCTCCCAGGGCTGGAACACCAGGCTTCAGAGCACCAGAAGTCCTCACAAAGTGTCCCAACCAAGGAACAGGTTGGTACCTCAATGACTACAGTATTTATAACCAAACAAATATGATGACAGCTGAGCAAAGATTTGGAGATGCTTACTGTTAAACTCGTGCAGAATATGTTCATACTATACTGAAAATAATTACTGAGAGATCTAAGACTTTCTCTATGAACACAAAAGGCCCATTTCTCTCAAATATTGTTTACAAGTCTGTCAAAATCTGTGTTAGTGAGAACTTCTCCTTTGCAGAGATAATCCATCCACCTCACAGGTGTGGCATATCAAGATGCTGATCAGACAGCATGGGTATTGCACGGGTGTGCCTTATGCTGGCCACAATAAAAGGCCACACGAAAATGTGCAGTTTCACTGTACTGGGGGGGGTCCGGAAACGAGTTAGTATCTGATGTGACCACCGTTTGCCTCACACAGTGCAACGCATCTCCTTCACATAGAGTTGATCAGGTTGTTGATTATTGCCTGTGGAATGTTGGTCCACTCCTCTTTAATGGCTGTGCAAAGTTGCAGTCAGGTCAAGATCCCGATGAGGACGACGAGCATGCAGATGAGCTTCCCTGAGATGGTTCCTGACAGTTTGTTTGCATAACCAAAACATTTCTGCAGATTGTTGAAGCAGCTGTCTGGGTGGCTGCTCTCAGACGATCTTGGAGGTGAAGATGCTGGATGTGGAGGTCCTGGGCTGGTGTGGTTACACGTGGTCTACGTGTGAGGCCGGTTGGATGTACTGCTAAATTATCTCTGAAATGCGTTTGGAGATGGCTTATGGTAGAGAAATGAAAATTCAATTCACGGGCAACAGCTCTGGTGGACATTCCTGTAGCCAATTGCACGCTCCCTCAAAAATAGTGACATCTGTGGCATTGTGCTGTGTGATGGAACTGCACATTTTCGAGTGGCCTTTTATTGTGGCCAGCCTAAGGCACACCCGTGAAATACCCATGCTGTCTGATCAGCATCTTGATATGCCACACCTGTGAGGTGGATGGATTATCTCTGCAAAGGAGAAGTGCTCACTGACACAGATTTTGACAGATTTGTGAACAATATTTGAGAGAAATAGGCCTTTTGTGTACATAGAGAAAGTCTTAGATCTTTGAGTTAAGCTCATGATGAACGGGGGCAAAAACAAAAGTGTTGCCTTTATATTTTTGTTCAGTGTATAATCATGCGCTGCAGTGACACATCACAAAATGGTATTTCAGGAAAAAGAAATTTTTCCCCAACTGATGAAAAGGTGCAGTATCTCTGACACTTTGTGGTGGCTTTCCTAAACGGAAGAAAGCCAAAACTGGACTCTTCCCCTGCCACTAATCTAATGCTGCACCCTCCCCTGTCTTATCTTTCTGTTCTACAGCCATAGACGTGTGGTCAGCTGGCGTGATCCTGCTCTCACTGCTCAGTGGCCGTTACCCGTTCTTCAAAGCCAGTGATGACCTGATCGCCCTCACTCAGATCATGACCATACGGGGCTCCAGAGAGACCATCCAGGCTGCCAAGGCATTTGGTGTGTATCAATAAGTTTTACTCCTGCTTCTGTATTATGATTAATCCAGCAGAACTGAATTCAGCCTCACTCTGATGTATGGAAAGCTCTGTGTAGATAATGAACCTGTTTTGTGGTTGAACTTCAGGTAAGGCGGTGGTGTGCAGTCGGGAGCTGCCTCGGCAGGACCTCAGGACGCTGTGTGAGACGCTGAGAGGACAGAGGCTGTCACCAGATGAAATCACACCACTTCCAGAAGCCAACAAAGACTCCACCGCCACCCATCGTCACAAGATCCAAGATGACACGCCTACACATCGTTCCACTGAAGGAACATTCAAGCAACACAATGATGGAGCAGGTGACACTCCTTCTTCTCTCTCATCTGCTCTCCCAAAACATGAACATTCAAGGAGCACAGAAACCACTGGCCTCACTAAACAGAGCTCAGAGACAGACTGCAAGGTGGAAGATGATGAGCGAGGCTGGGACAGAGTTCCTGATGAGGCCTACAACCTGCTGGACCGGCTGCTGGACCTGGACCCTGCCACTAGGATCACAGCTGCTCAGGCCCTGCAGCACCCACTGTTCAAAGACCTGTGAAACCAGACCAGGAGGCTCACGTCAACATAACTGAACTGACAGCATCCTAGGCTTTGGTTCAGATTGAATAAACTGGTCTGCAAAGACAAAAGGATGAGATACTTTATGTATTTATCTTAGAAGTTGTAACCCAGCAGAGCAGTCAGTCTGTCCCCTCGTGAGAAAGTATTCTGCTGTACACAGGATCAGACGTTTACATCCCTGTGTGGAGAAATCACCTGAACCAGAGAATAGAAGTCTGGTACATTTCTGTAAGGGGAGAAGTTGTCTTTCATTGTTCTCTCCATCAGACACTGTTATATACTTCATTTATTTTAATATTAGTAGCCATTCAAGACAGGTTTGACTTCCTGTTCACAGACCTCCAGTTAAGAGTTAAAATCTGTTTTTGTTTTTTTTGTTTGTCTTTCATGGCAGCTGTACTTTGAGAATGGGCATTTTAAAGGGGGTGTAGATGTGCATTAGCGATAACGAGACAGGAAAAGTATTGACTTAAGACATTATATTGGCTGTTGTGTCAGTAGTTGGACAGGTTTACAAAATCTGTAAAACAATCCAGCTACAAGCTGTCTGGTAAAATAAATATTTGACCCTGAAGGTCTCTGATCTCTGAAGAATCAGCTTAACTGCAGTTGAGTATATGGCTTTTTAATTTGATGTTCTGTACTTTTATACTTTGTAGACCAAAAGAGAAAAAT
This sequence comes from Micropterus salmoides, assembly GCF_014851395.1. Taxonomy (NCBI): domain Eukaryota; kingdom Metazoa; phylum Chordata; class Actinopteri; order Centrarchiformes; family Centrarchidae; genus Micropterus; species Micropterus salmoides. The sequence goes on along the minus strand of NW_024040300.1, from coordinate 17,459 downwards.
ACCAAACTTAAGGAGTCTTGCCGTTATGTTGTCTACCTGCTGTAGACTTGACAGATGCCCCAAGCAAAGATTAGCCTTTTTTATAGCTCCAAGAAAACCTTGTATTTAACACATCTTAAGAACGTGAAATATTATTGTCGTCTGAACTGAGTCTTGTCAAGAGGGAATAGTCTGTATGTCCGCTGTCGTAACGCCGTATTACCGCTTTATGAAGTGACTATTCCTACAGTATGTAACAGCTTTAAAATTGAAGGTGCACATGAATTCCATCTGTATTTTATGAACGAGTGTATGATAGCTGCTGTGTGAGAATATGTCTGTGTCAGTTGTGTTAATTTATAACACTGAAAAAGTCAAGTCTGCCTTACTCTATTTGAATTTTCTAATAAACTGAAAAATGAAGCAAGTGGCTGTCATTTACAGAAAAGTCTTACATATGTGAGGCATTATAATTCACATTTAAAATTCCTTCAAAAGGGATCGCATTAATTCACATTTAAATGTCAAATGAAACTGCAGATATAAAGTATTTGTTAAATCATTAAAAAAGGTAGTTGTTGCTAAACCAGCATTTGGTTTTCTATCTTCTAATGTAAATGGCAACATTTGTATGTGGGGTCAACAATAACAACAGTAATTACTCATAGTTGATGAGATAATAGCTTTGTGCTAGGCTTTTAGGTGTGAATTAAATAAATTGGTTCATAAGCTTAAAGTGAACAGTCTACTTGTTCTGTAGGCACATTACAGATGCCATATACAAAATTTACCAAACCACAACTTAATAATGGTAGTTACAGAACACATCACACTTACAGAATAAACAGTACAGCACATTATTTAATGCGTGTGTACAAAAGTTTGAAAATGTATTACAGAAGGGAACCTTCCCAGCCACAATTTGGATGTTTTATAGACGCTGTATGCAACAGATTCAAGTCATACTTAGTTCTAAATACCAGCAGACCTGCTCAAAACAACTTGAAATATGAAAACAAAAAACACTAGCAGTGCACGATTGGCTTATGGTTTGAAAAAAATGTACCCACGACTGCTTTTCTTTTAACAACATTCAGCAACAGAACAGGTGAAGGCTTTGTTTTAGTTTGCTTGGCCCTGAGATGATGAGGATTTCTGGTAGAAGAACTCCTGTGCTCTCGGTCTAGAGATTGTCCTTCACCTCCACGAGTTCCTCTATTCGCACCAACACGCTCTCAATCATGTCAAACGTATGCAGGGCTGAGTGCAGAGCCTGAAAGGACACCATTCAAATTCAATCAGGCCATCGCTGCTCTTCGGCCGCGCTGTGAGAGACACGCAATTAAGTGCAGTTTGATTGTCATACGAACTTGAAACAGTCACTGACCTGAATCTGTGACTCTGATGTCACGTTCGGCAGCTTCTTGTCACCAACGGACACAGAGAGCACCGGCTCCTCTGTGGAAAACACACATTTGTGCTGTCAGAACACTACAGTACCTATAAAACCATTATAGTCATTGCAAGAAACACAAAATGTGTGAAAATTAAACCAGATTTACAACTATAAAATATGGAAGCATTCATATTTTTCTATACTCCTGTATATGGTTTTCTGCAAAAACATTTAGAAATCTGGAAATGAGCAGATGTATAAAAACAATACAAAAGAAAAACAACTTTTATGGACTTTTCACAGGCTTCTGCGGTCACGCTGTTGTAACGCTTTTTTACCTTTGCAAACTTAATGAGTGTTTGAGAAAGGTGCCGACCTTTAGCCTTGCTCTTCTTGGTTTCCATGGTGCTGTGGAGCTCCCTCTCATAGTGAGCTCTTGACATGTTCACCCCAACACGTAGCGGCTTTATGAACGTATCTTCTATTTTATACAGCTCCGTCCAGATCCCTGTCTGCAAGATGTAAACAGCAGCAGGAAAACACGAGGAGAGTTTAGTCAGCTGACGCACTCCGGACGCTGATTTTGGTCTTGAGGCTGGAAGGCTGCACTCACCTGGTTCTCTGTCACTTTGTCTCTGATGACGAGGTACCGCAGCAGGTTCAGAGACTCCATTATCCTGTTTAGAACAACACAAAAACAATGGTATTGGAAATAGTACTACAATCCAGACTCAAGGTCCACTGACTCGCCTTTTTTGATCATTTTGATCAGTTGAAAGCTTCAGCTCCTACTTAAAAAAAATAATTCTCTATTTTAAAAGGATTCTGTCACATTTTATTCACTTCACAATGAGAAAAAAGCTTATTTCCATTCTAGTTTATGTAAAAATTTCATTATGCACAGCAGTGCTTCATACTGAAATTAATTAAATTATTGATTAATCATCGCACATTATATTCAAATCACGCTGTAAGGAGAAAGAGGCTCGCTTTGGCTGTGACATTTGTCTTTAATAGTATGTCTCAGTCACTGGCAATGTGTTTGTGTCCTCTGCCTCTCATACAGTGCATGCTTGTTCCAGTGACTTGCCCCTCTGAGCAAGATAAGGAAAATAGATGTTCTTAATCAAATTATCGATTAGTTGTGAACTATTCATTCGCCAGCTATTTTGATAATCGATTAATCTTCAGTTTGAGAAAAATGATTCCATTTGAATGTAAATATTGTTTCTGGTTTTTTTACTCCTCTATGACAGTAAAGTGAATATCTTTGAGTTGTGGACAAAACAAGACATTTGAGGACATTTTCTTGGGCTTGGGGAAACAGTGATCAACATTTTTGACAATTCTCTAACACTTTATAGACCAAAAAACTAATCAGTTGATTGAGAAAATAATCGTTAGTAGCAGCCCGAGTTCTGTTTGTGCTGACCTGTCCAGGTACTGCAGGAGGTCGGTCTCTGGGCCGTCTGGCAAACTGAGAACTTTACGCAGCAAAGGCAGTAGGTGAACTCCCTCAAACCAGGCGTTATGTTACCTGGCTGAGGACGGGAAGACACAAAGACAGACTTTTAATTTTACAACAAGCCCACTCTGCACAGACCCCGCTATTTAGCTCTTAGTTACTGCATCAGAACCTGTGGAAAATACCATCAGCCACCAATAATTTAAAATGTCATCTCACCTGCAGGGCCACGTCTATCTGATTCTTGATGTTTTTGATGACGTAACCTTCGACTCCCGAGTGGTTACTTGTTTTCAGCATGTACCTGAAACGAGAAGACCAGTGAAAAGGAGGGCGGAACAGAAAGAGAGAGGTTTCTCATGACTTTCAAGGAGGAAAGGTGGAGCTCACTGGAAGAAATTGTACTTGGCCTCAGTGTCAAACTTATCAATGCTCAGCTGGAACACCTTCAGACCCCTGGTTCTCTGTTGACAAGGAAGCAAATATTTAAATATATCTATTTTCAGTTGAATCTACAGAATCTGCAGAAAAGATTCAAATGAAATCCATGTGAATTCATTTCAAAGCTACAATAAATACAAATAGTAAAAAGGTCATTAAGTCCATTATCTATGGCATTACAATTACACCTAAGTAAATACACACTTTCAGCCCAGTTAATTTTACTTGTTGAGCAAAATTTCAAAATGATCTACTAATGTGAAAACTTACCAAATCATGCCTCGGACATATCGTCATGACTTTCACCAAGTTCTGAAAAAAAAAATAAAAAATGAAATCAATGACTAAGCGTGACATAAAATGCACATCAGCGAAGTGTCACACCGACAGAAACCTCAGCTGAGGTTTGGATGAATAACTATTCACCTGAGGGACTGTGAGGAAGGTTTTGATCTCTAGCAGATCTGCAGGGAGACTGCCATCCTCCACCCGCACCAGACTCTTTTCGTACAGCTCCTGTGTGACGGTAAAGGCACATACATCACACTAAATGTCCCAGCTTGTGTGGATCTAGGGATGGCAATGTCTGTCAGTCAAACAGGTAGCAGGGCAAGTACAGCTAAGGCTAACAAAGCACAGTTTACACAGTCTGAGATGAGATTAGAGAGAGTCTGAGATGTCTCAAAATGATTTAGGCAACAACATAAGGATCTAGGAACAGCAAAGTTCTCTCCTTCTCCTTTTCATCAACCATTTTTCTAGGGGTTAACCCTAACCCTCTATATGTCTGTCTCTTAATACACCTTTAAACCTGTTCTCTATGAGGAGGAAATGGGCTTTTAACTAGTTCTGAGGACCCTCCTTCAAGGCAAGGATCAAAATCAAGTTTATGAGCTACTGTATGTCAACTAGAAAGTTCTTCAAAACAGCAAGAAAAAGTCTTGTAGGTCACAAGAAACACTCTCTCTGAGAAATATTTGGCAAACCACAATACAAATCTCCAGTGTTTCAGTTTGACTCACCAGGCCTTTCTGAATCCTGGACTCCTCAGTTCTGTCAAAAAAATATGAGTTAATAATAAGTAATAGGGGTTCAGCCCAAATACACAAAACACACATTACACATACATTAACCATACATCAAAGTCTGCATTCATTCACTAAGGCAGATAAATGTGGTTACATGGTGTGGGAGTAGTGGAGACTTAAAAAAACTCATTGATGTGTTTTGATTAATTATACAATGTGGTTTAACGAGATATTCTGTCACGTAAAATGCTTTTTGTCTTCTTCCATTTAAAATGATTAGAAATGTTATCCAACACTTATGACATAATATTCTATATCTTCTCTGATAACTCTGATACTTAAAAACTCAATTTGAGTGATGATGAACTATCAAACAAAGGCGGTGTTTGCCAAACTATTTTTTTATTATTGTTTAATATATTGTTTCATGAAAGCCACCTGAGATCAGAGCCGCCATCGGTGTGCCAGCACAGAACACATACAGTGGGTACGGAAAGTATTCAGACCCCTTTAGATTTTTCACTCTTTGTTTCATTGCAGCCATTTTCCAAAAATCAAAAAAGTTCATTTTATTTCTCAGTAATGTACACTCAGCACCCCATCTTGACAGAAAAAAACAGAAATGTAGAAATTTTTGCAAATTTATTAAAAAAGAAAAACTGAAATATCACATGGTCATAAGTATTCAGACCCTTTGCCGTGACACTCATATTTAACTCAGGTGCTGTCTATTTCTTCTGATCATCCTTGAGATGGTTCTACACCTTCATTTGAGTCCAGCTGTGTTTGATTATACTGATTGGACTTGATTAGGAAAGCCACACACCTGTCTATATAAGACCTTACAGCTCACAGTGCATGTCAGAGCAAATGAGAATCATGAGGTCAAAGGAACTGCCTGAAGAGCTCAGAGACAGAATTGTGGCAAGGCACAGATCTGGCCAAGGTTACAAAAAAATTTCTGCTGCACTTAAGGTTCCTAAGAGCACAGTGGCCTCCATAATCCTCAAATGAAAGACGTTTGGGACGACCAGAACCCTTCCTAGAGCTGGCCGTCCGGCCAAACTGAGCTATCGGGGGAGAAGAGCCTTGGTGAGAGAGGTAAAGAAGAACCCAAAGGTCACTGTGGCTGAGCTCCAGAGATGCAGTCGGGAGATGGGAGAAAGTTGTAGTAAGTCAACCATCACTGCAGCAATCCACCAGTCGGGGTTTATGGCAGAGCGGCCCGACGGAAGCCTCTCCTCAGTGCAAGACACATGAAAGCCCGCATGGAGTTTGCTAAAAAAACACCTGAAGGACTCCAAGATGGTGATAAATAAGATCCTCTGGTCTGATGAGGCCAAGATAGAACTTTTTGGCCTTAATTCTAAGCGGTATGTGTGGAGAAAACCAGGCACTGCTCATCACCTGTCCAATACAGTCTCAACAGTGAAGCATGGTGGTGGCAGCATCATGCTGTGGGGGCGTTTTTCAGCTGCAGGGACAGGACGACTGGTTGCAATCGAGGGAAAGATGAATGCGGCCAAGTACAGGGATATCCTGGACGAAAACCTTTTCCAGAGTGCTCTGGACCTCAGACTGGGCCGAATGTTTACCTTCCAACAAGACAATGACCCTAAGCGCACCGCTAAAATAACGAAGGAGTGGCTTCACAACAACTCCGTGGCTGTTTCTTGAATGGCCCAGCCAGAGCCCTGACTTAAACCCAATTGAGCATCTCTGGAGAGACCTGAAAATGGCTGTCCACCAACGTTTACCATCCAACCTGACAGAAGTGGAGAGGATCTGCAAGGAGGAATGGCAGAGGATACCCAAATCCAGATGTGAAAAACTTGTTGCATCTTTCCCAAAACGGCTCATGGCTGTATTAGATCAAAAGGGTGCTTCTACTAAATACTGAGCAAAGGGTCTGAATACTTATGACCATGTGATATTTCAGTTTTTTTCTTTTTTAATAAATTTGCAAAAATTTCTACATTTCTGTTTTTTTTCTGTCAAGATGGGGTGCTGAGTGTACATTACTGAGAAATAAAATGAACTTTTTTTGATTTTTGGAAAAATGGTTGCAATGAAACAAAGAATGAAAAATTTAAAGGGGTCTGAATACTTTCCGTACCCACTGTATAATAATAGTGTGTAATGTATTCACCTGGACAGGAGGAGGCAGGTGTGCTCCATATTACACCGAAGACAGAACACAGGGCTGTGGACACGGAGAGAGACAGGAGGATTAACGATGTGTTCAAACAGTATGAGTCCTCGTCAGTATTGTCCAGCACTAATTCCTAGCCACATCTGAAGAAACTCGTGCAGTACATCAGAGTCTCAGTACTTGTGTATGATAACTACTTTTTCTATCTTACCTGAAAATACTTGGGAATGTATCTGCAGCCAGGTGATGGACAAACACTAAGTGAGCCAGGCTGGCCAAAGACTCTTTAGGATAACGCACCTCCTCCTCCAGAAAGCCTGGAACCAGTTTTCTCTTCAACAGAGGCTGGTACACAAGACTGGGGAGGGACTCTCCGATAGAACTGAGGGTGTTCTGTACAAAACACACAAACTCACCGTTAACATTACAGCTGACAAGGTAATCTGCCAGCATCTTCAGATTTTGTATTGACTAAGAAAGTCAGTAGAAATACCAAGTGAAAGTTCAAATGACTATGAGCTCATAAGTAGTGAAACTCATTGAGAACATAGCAAGCATCCACAAAAAACTGTGTTTCACTGACACGTTGCTGTAGAAACCAGTCAAATTTGTAGGACCCATCTCTACATTTACACTAACGTTACAGGACAGCATCAGTGGGGATTTGCCGTACCAGAATGTCTGTGGCAAAATTCCTGAGGGGAGACACAGCAAGTGTCTCAGGATCTTTGAGTTGTACCTCCAGCAGAGGGCGACTCAGAGACTTCATACAGCTGCAGGACAGAAAAACAAGAGCCAAGATGAGCATATCGGGGTTCTGCTCCTTACCAATGCATAATGTGAGATAACATGTGGGGAAATATTTTAAAATCATTTTCACTCACAACTTTAGCAGTTCTGTCTGCAGCTCGTCCTCTTTACCCCTGTCCTGTCCACACGCCATCTTGTTTGTGCTCACATTTTCTTCCTTACTGTTCACGAGGCTTTGCCTGGCCTCGCCGACAAAGGGTCTGACAAAGTCTGACAGCTCGGCGCAGCAGCGACAAAGCGAAAAGACGTCATCCTCCTCTTGCTCCTTGGTGTGAGGTAGAGGCAGTTTGGCCACCTGGTCCAGCACAGAGGACAGGGTCATGCCCAGTGACGACGCCTTACGGCTGCCCAGACACAGCAGCACTGAGAGGAAGACACCGATGAGGAGAGAGGAGAGAAATGGCTCTATTTGAGCCGATTACAAGTGCAGTGGAGTACTTAAAGAAATGTTCTTTACCTTTCTGTAGAGGGTTCAACAGCAGATGGAGGCTCTCTGCTATGGTGTCAGGGTCATCCTGCTCCAGCTGTTCCAACAAGCCAATCAGAAGCTCTTTGGGTCTGCACGTCTGGAAAAACCACAACTGACCCTTAAAAGAACAATTTCATCCCGACACTCAAGACATTAAGCATCTATATACACTGCGAGATTTGTCAGTGGGTCATATTAAATTATAACTAGTGTTTAATCTTATATCCAATCCTGTGATTTTGAACTGGAACTGGGCTGCAATCAATCAACACTGTGATCTGTTGAGCAGGTGAGCAGACCTGTAGCAGGTGGTTGAAAACGGCCAGGCAATGAGAAAGGTTCTTGTCTTCTTTCTTCAGCAGAACCTGAATCAGGGGAGGCAGCAGATTCCAACCCATACATCTCACTATGTCCTACAGAAAGAGGGATAGAGGAGTGATTGCAGGGCAGTATGCATCACACTTATGAACAAGTCTACGTGCTGAACCAATGGTCAGCTTTGAGTAGTGTACCTGATTCTTTTCATCCAGGACTATGCTGAGGACCTGTGCTGTGTTCCCCTCCTCGATGCAGGCCCGCCCAGCAATCGTGAAGACGTCATGATCCTCGGTGGTGTAGCTGTCATCAGGGAGGGCTTGCTGTGGGAAAGAGAGAAAAATAAAGGGATTAAAAGAGAGCAAATCCAGACATTTTATTAAATAAAATTTATTAGAAAATTAGACAGAGCTATATCTCAAATAAGACAACTAATCAACAATAATTTTAAGGCAAACATACCTGTTTCCAGCTTCTCAATGTCACACTGAGAAGCTGGAAAGAGGCATGCCTTTAATTAATTGTAAATTGAAATCATTTTGGACTTTTGGTTGGGAAAAAAACAAACTCATGTCACTTTAGGATCTGGGAAAATGGGACTGGTATTTTTCACACATTTTATATATTTACAGTTAATCAAAAACCTGTTGGTAATCGAAATAGCTGCTAGTTGCAGTCCCACAGTCTTTCAATTAGGGCTGGGCCACATGGCAACCAAATAAATATCTCAATAGAAAAATGTGCTAATTTGTTTGTGATTGAAATTAAATAAATCAAACATTTATTGAACATTTATAGCCAAGCCCTACTTTCAATTTAAGATACTTAAGGCTAGTGTAATGTGGCATAGACAGTGTCAACACACTGTAAAAATGTCTCTCTCACTTATGACTGCAATGTCAGAAAAGGTTTTCTGAACTGATTGGAGCAGACTGAGGGCCGTGCTGTGCAGCTAAAACAGAGCTGAGAAGCACCACTATTGCTCTCTGTATAAATACAGATTACATGTACCACATAAATCAAATCACTACCCTGAATAACATGTCTGCAGAATCCATGATGGTGAAATGTGGAAGGTGTGGATGCACGTAAAATAAAAAGGTGGGTGTCCCCTGAAGCACTCACACATCTCTGGACCACATCACTGAGCTGCTCCAGAGCCATCCCTGCAGCTGTCCTCATGTGGGGTTTATCTTCACAAGGTAGTTAACTTAGTCCTCCAAAGCAAACAGGATACTAAATGTCAACATAATGCACACCATACTACTTAATGAAGACGTTGTAAGCGTGTTTATTCCTCATTTATATGCACGAACACCCGGGTTAAGTTAAGGTTATGGTAAGGTAAACCTGTGTGGGCAACAGAAAACTGGGCAGTCTGCTATAAACAGAGGGGAGCAGAAAGGATGCTAGCTTATAATTCTGAATTAGCTTAGCCGTTATACTGAAAGAAAGCTTTTCTTGTGCTATCCTAGCTATCCACACACAGCCACAAACAGTGAGCACTGTTGCCGATTACAAAAGTGATAAACAGGACAATAGTACAGGTAGATACCCACTTATGATAACTACATGCCCGGTGAAAAGCACCACGCTACCTGCTGAACGTGCTAACGCTGGATTGTCCACTGGGGCTCGCCGTAGAAAGAAATACGTCATAGGTCAAAGTTGAAATGAGGGAAAACAGAAACAGCATGGAGACGGAGGAGAGGAGTGGGAGCGGACCTCCCGCTGAAACCTCAAAAAAAGGTACGTTCACATTAATAATTACTTCTCTCGTGTCAGTATCAGGCTTTCTGAACACGTCTACACCCCGAACAGACGCAAGAAAGGAGTTTAAACATAAGTTAATGTTGCACACAGGTACTTTGTGTAGTTGCTCATTGACTGGCTCATTGGTGTAACGTTAGCTTGCTGGTTTCCACCTCACATTGATGCTGATTGATGATCTTTTAACAGTGTTGTTGTTGTTTGTGTGGCAGGTGGGAAACGCGTGAAAGCACTGGCCGCTAAAGAAGCAGCAAGAAGGTGTGAAAAAGGGCATATTTTCAGTGGATGCTAACGTCCAGCTAATGCACAAACACTTTACAAAGATTGTAGATTGGTTGCAGAATATTACGGAAGCGCATTGCATTCACCAAAGAAAAATAAAGTAGACACCTTATCTCGTGATTATGAGAAAAGAGTCATAAATACTACTAGTAATTATGATATATTTTCTAGTACTTTTGTAGTAAAACTGTTATCCATAAACCTATGAAGTCTTCTAGCAAAGAAATGTATGTAAACAAGTTTCTGCATTGGAAGTATCAAACTGATAACTTACCTTTCTGCTGCTGTCTAGTGGTTCTACTGAGCAAAGCAGTGGCCAGTAAGTGGCACCTTTCCAGTTGTCTCATAATTACGACATCCTGATTTAGTAATTATGAGATCATTTCTCATAATTACGATATAAGAGGTTTAAAAAAAAAAAAGAAAAATCTTAGTTGAATGCAATGCGCTTCTGTAGAATATTTCTCCCTCTCGAGTTTAATCAGTTTTCTAGAGATAGTTGTAGTAGTGTCAGTAGGTGACAACCCTTCACCCCAAATGTGTGTTCTCTGTCTTGTGTCAGGCGAGAGGTGGTTAGGGAGACGTTATGGCAGAAGTTGGACTTGGAGAAGAGAGCCCTGAAGGTAGTGGAGCGTCTTCAGGAGGACAGTGTGGCCGAGGACTTCCTGATTGATTGTGTATGTACCATCTGAGGCCACTTTTGCAGCACACCAACAGAAATCTATGGGATTGTCCATGGTCTACAGTCAGACTACAGGGTGACTTGAAAGAGAAATTTTCTTTTCTGCCTGTCTGGTTCGGTGTCAATTTCATTTGCTGTCCATTAACATCCTGACTAAGGCTGCAACTACCGAATAATTTCATTATCAATTAATCAGTCGATAGTTTTCATGATTAATCAGTTAGTTATTTGGTGCATCAGATGGTGAAAAATGTCGATCAGTGTGTCCCAAACCCTAAGATGACATCACTAAAATGTCTTGTTTTGTCCACAACCCAAAGATCTTCAGTTTACGGTCATAGAGGAGTAAAGAAAGTGTAAGTATTCGCATTTGAGAAGTTGGAATCAGGGAATTTTTTTGTTATTTTCTAAAAAAATCACTCAAAACGAATAATTGGTTATGAAAATAGTCGGCAGTTAATTTAACAGTTGACAACTAATCGGTTAATCATTGAATCTCTAATCCTGACTGAGGAGCCTTTCCCATGTTGATTGTTAAAGTGTTTCTATCCAAAGGACATGGATCAGACTACATTTTTTTAATTTTAATTATAGTGTTAACATCAGTACAGGTGAGGCTTAAAAAATTGTGACCTAAAGTAACAGTGAGATAATAACATTTTAAATTTTAAATCCATACTCTTACATCTAAGTTTTCTCTTCAAGACGCAGTGAAGTCTTTTTCTGTTCAGATGTCGACCAACAAGTAATTTCCCCTGTCAAGTACTGATTTTTAAGGTTTCTGCTCACTCAGTGAGAGGCAGCCATGACAAGACAGATATATGTTCAGTTTTGGAGGAAGCTGCCCTTGTGCTGTGTTTTTAAATCACCAAGAATTTAAATACCATGGAAATAAATACTTTGAGAATCTTAGGTTTTCACTGTTGAGGTTCAGGTTTGACCCTCATGTCTCCTTTCTTCACAGGTGAAGTTCATTACTCCTGCAAATTACAAAGACGCTATAGAGGAGAGATTCATTTCTAAGCTGTGTGGTTATCCCATATGTTCAAATAAACTGGGCAAGGTAAGACCCTTTCTATCAGCCTTTATGGTCTTATACAAATAATAAATGTCCTTGTGTCAATATATTTTATGCTTCTAATGTGTTTTCTCAAGACTCTCTGCTACTGTTCATTTTCTAGATCCCAACTCAACGGTATAAAATTTCTACTAAGACCAATAAGGTGTATGACATTACAGAGCGCAAGGTAAGTGTAACATTTACACATTAATCCATTTACTTTTGAAGAAACAATAAAAGATGATCAAATAAAGATTATATTTTGCATTTCTCTCTTGTGATTAGTGTTTTTGTAGTAACTTCTGTTACAAAGCCTCCAAAGAGTTTGAGTTACAAATACCGAACACACCTCTTTGGCTCAGGCAGCATGAAAGGTACGTATGCTGTTCGTGTCTCGTCCTAAAGCACGATGAATTTATCACTGAAGATTTTTATTTTTTAAAGAGTATTTACTTTATTTCCCACTGACAGTCCTCCAGAAATTAGATTGATGAAGAAAGGAGATGGGTATGTATTAACTCATTTTAAATATTCCATTCAAAGTAAATAGCAACATATCGGATATATCTGTTTTTTAGAGATGATTCAACTAAATAATAAATAATATGCATTTTTAGGTGTTTGAATTTCTAGATGTAATATAGGTTTTATAATAAATAGACTGATTTATAATAAATAGACTGATTGAGTGTAACCTCTGTGTCTCCAGCGGGAGTTCTGGTGAGGAGGTGAAGCTGTTGGAGAGGCGTCTTCAAGAGGAGGATATCGACGACCCGCTCTCTGCTCAATCTGAGGACCCTCCCAGCTCTCTGCAGCATTCCGCAGCAGCAGACCTAAGCCACAGTGAAAGCAGTGACATTGAACAGGAGCAGGACTTCGTCTCCAGCGTGGTTTCCCAGCATCAGGGACCCAAGGTGCACTGGGGCGAACTGCCTAAACGTAGAGATGAAGACAAGAATGGTGAACGAGGGAAGACAGAGAGGCAAAAGAAACAGACAAGAGAGGGAGATGAAGAGGAGATTGAGTGTCATCAAGGAGGGGACCCAGAAAGGGAGGGAAAAATGAGAGAAGACAAGAATAGACAAGAGTCACTTTCAAGTCAAAGAGAAGCTGGAACTGACTCTAAAAAACCCCAACAGCTGCTCTTATTAAACAAAGACAAACCATGTGCAGAGCAGGGGCCAGAGCAGAAAGGCTTGCCTCAGGAACTCAGTGTGGAAGAGGCTGCAGCTAAGCTGAATTTGTGCAGTTTATCTGGCACTCGCACTGCTCCCCTGCCTGTTGACTCAACAGCCACACAAGCAGATCTACTCACCTCTCCAGTGTGTAAAGACTCAAACCCCTCAACAGAAAGCAAACCTCTCCCTTCTTCAACTCCGATCAACGCGGAATGGGACGACCACAAAACCGCATTGACCAGCCAGCCAGGTCTCAACATCACCCAGGTGGGAATGAGCAAGAGAGGGGCAGCAGGGCTACGAGATCTGCTCAAGAACCACACCGCTGGAGCCGAACCTGAATCTGTCCGCCTGAATCTCCTCGAGTGCCTGAGAAGAACGTTAAAGGACTGGAGCACTGACGAGACCCTGAAGTTCCTGTACGGCGCTAAGCATTCACTAGGCTCTCCTTTTGCTGACGTTAAAGAAGACAAAGAAGCTGAAGAAGAGGAGGAGCTGGATGAAGATGACCTTGAGGATGAGGTGACCGATGAGGATGCAAAGGGGGATGATGCTGCGGTGCAGAAGAGACCGTCTGCCGCAACTCCAGACTATAAGACTCTTCAGGAGGAGAACCGGCAGCTGGAGCTAAGAGTCAGGGAGTTTTATAAGGGGACCTGGATCCTGCCTGAGGGGGTGGAGGAGCCAGATGGAAACAAGGTGAGTGGAGGAAAAAGAGAAGAGGGTTGGAATGAAGGGACACGTGGAGGCACTATATTAAAAATATTGATTGGAACAGTAGAAAATGTGTTTATGCGCTCAGGTTTGCTTTTCCAACACTAACACATCTTGTTCGTTCCCCCACCAGGTGAAGGACCAGAGCCTGAAGGACCCGGTTCTGCCACTCCTTGACTCTCATGCTCAGCACGTCATCCGGAAACGAATCACAGTGGAGAAGCTCACCAGCTGGTGTGTGTGTGTGTGTGTGTTAATTGTGTTTCATGTTGTGGACACCTACGTACATGTATACCCAAAAAACTTCTGTCTATTTATTTATGTGTGTTTTCAGCTGTGAACATATACAGTAGGTCATGTTTGTAGCTTGGCTGGTAAAACATAGCTTTGCCAATCCAGAGATACTATGTTCAAACCAATTTACCATGTAGTTATTAACGTGTTAATCGAGCTGTGAGCCCTGGCAGTGACATTCTTGAATTTCTATTGTATTTGTCACTCTTTGTCCCCTATCGTTTTGTCTCTGTGTTGTGCAGCCTCAGAATCATCGTCGGTTCTCTGGGTCTCACCATGAGTGACGTCTCCACTGACCTGAATAACCTGGTCAGGACTTTCAGGTTAGTGCAGCACACACAAATACACACTACTCTCTGCAGATCTGCTTGCAAAACGTTACACACACACACACACACACACACACTCATCATTTTCTCATCTCATCATTTTAGCATGCTTACACGGCATGTGTCACAAAAAATTGTTTTTTAACGTCTTGTGGAGGCAGACAACTCTACGTTGACGGGGCATCATGGTTCACATCAACACATTTAAAGGTACAGGACTAGAGCCAATAGCTGCAATTGAGGGTGACATTGAGGATTTTCACTCCTGTTCCATTCCACTCCCACAAAAATACTACTGCCTGTCCCAATCCTGGAAGAATGACTCCTGTTTCCCTGTCCCAGAAAATAGCGTTTATTCATGTAAGAAATGCATATTCATATATAAAAATGGACCTATGATACCCGTCCCGCCTTATTGACTCATTCCCCGGTCCCCTCCCAGTCCTGTAATAATTAGTGAAACTGACTTCCATACCATGACCCACAGGACAGACATCTTGTTATATTCATGAGATGGGGACTTTATAGTTATTGTATAGAAATTAGTAAGGTGGATCCCAACATTGGATTTGTTGTGCTGTCTTGAGAGCAAGATGATTGAGAACCTTCACTGACATCTTGGAAGCTTTTGGGGGATTTTGTCATTCCCTTATAATGTATGTATCATATAAGCATATGTAGGCTTTATTCTTAATTTAAATGATACTAATAAGTAAGTAATTGCAACATTTAGCCTACTGAAACTCGTTCATCATTGAGGAAAAAAAACATACTCTGGAGAAATAAGAAATATTTCTTATTTCTCCAGAGTATGTTTTTTTTTCTTGGTGCAGAGAAAAACAACTAATCTGCCAACCAGCGTGATCTGCAACCTTCTGCTAGCACTGACACAAACATGCAACTAATCTCCATGAGATCCCTGTAATAGTCTGAGAGAAAGTAGAGTGTACTAAAAAATAGTTTATTTAAATTCCATGACATTGGGGGAAGATTTGATGAACGGTGGTGCCCCCTAAAGGTAGGCATGACACACGACAACAAGAGGAATTAATTAACTGTCTATAGACCTTTTTCACAGCAACACCTTGAAATGTCATAGCAGGAAAAGCGCAGTTAAAGTTAATAATATTAATTATGGCTATATTTTATTTAGGTGCTTTAGTGCATGCTAGCTAACTGGGACACTTAAATGTAACACAGCCATCACTTAAAGTGATTAGTAACTCCTGTGGTTTCCTTGCTATGACAAGTCAAAATGTCTGCTGTTGGCTAATCACATACATTTCACATTTACATCCATACATCGTATCATTACACATAAACCCAGCAAAAAAAAAAAAGAAGCATTCCTTTTTCAGGACACTGTATTTTAAAGATAATTCTGTAAACATCCAAATGACTTTACAGATCTTGATTGTAAAGAGCGTCAACAAAGTTTTTCATGCTTATTCAATAAACCATAAACAATCATTGAACATGCACCTGTGGAATAGTCGTTAAGACCCTAACAGCATACAGACGGTAGGCAAGTAAATCACAACTAAGAACACTAAAGAGACCTACTCTACTGACTCTAAAATACACCAAAAGAAAGATTCCCAGGGTTCCTGCTCATTTGCGTGAACGTGCCTTAGGCATGCTGTAAGGAGGCATTAGTACTGCTGAAGTTGCCAAAGCAATAGATTGCAATGTCTGTACTGTAAGATGCCTAAGAAGGCACTACGGTAAGACAGGAAGGACAGCTGATGGTTCTCACAGTGGCAGACCACATGTGACAACACCTGCACAGAACCACAGGGCCACACCAGATACTGATTGTTACTTTTGATTTTGAGCCCTCTTTGTTCAGGGACACATTCTTCCATTTCTAGGTAATTTGTAGTTTGTTGCATACACTACACACATTGTTACAAATGTTTGTTGTTGTTTTTTTAAAGGCACTGTACACCTACACAGTTGTTACCACTTTACTGATCACTTGATTACACCTCAGCTCAGGTTCAAGATGGGGAGAGCTATGCTGGAATTACATGAGGTCACCAAACTTCACGAACCAGTAATACATTGAACAAAATTATAAACTCAACACTTTTGTTTCTGCCCCCATTCATCATGAGCTGAACTCTATCTAAGATCTAAGACTTTCTCTATGTACACAAAATATATAACCACGTGTAACCACACCAGCCCAGGACCTCCACACCCAGCATCTTCACCTCCAAGATTGTCTGAGAGCAGCCACCCGGGCAGCTACTGCCACAATCAGTTTGCATAGGGAAGCTCATCTGCATGCTCGTCGTCCTCATCGGGATCTTGACCTGACTGCAGCTTCGCACAGCCATTAAAGAGGAGTGGATCAACATTCCACAGGCCACAATCAACAACCTTTATTGCACTGTGTGAGGTAGATGGTGGTCACACCAGATACTGACTGGTTTCCGGACCCCCCGAACCCTCCCCATAACAGTGAAACTGTACATTTTTACACATGCTGTCTGATCAGCATCTTGATATGCCCCACCTGTGAGGTGGATGGATTATCTCTGCAAAGGAGAAGTTCTCAGTAACACAGATTTGACAGACTTGTAACAATATTTGAGAGAAATAGGCCTTTTGTGTACGTAGAGAAGTATTGTGTCTTTAATTTTGTTCAGTATATTAGACAAAATAAGTGAAACACCAGTGTGGGTGGGCCAAGGTTTTTAATTTCTGCCCTTTTTGTGTGTGTGTGTGTGTTTTTACTATAGCGTTTTGGTGTAGAATTTGTTATATAATATAAATGTAATAAATATTTTCCTTGCCTGGTAGAAGACACTATAGCAGTTTATTAAAAAAACTTGTACCAGATTGACCATTTCCTGCCATAGACATTCTCTGTGTTCCCATTGGCTGGTTAGGATGTTTTCAACAGGAGTGCTATTAAATCACTTTGTGGTGAGCAACACCTCCTGAATCCTACTTCCAGGAATTCTCTTTTCTGCTGTCAGAGGCCCCGTTGACAAGAGGCTCAAACCAAAGAATATACACAACACTCTGGCAGAAACATAACATCACTGCACTATTGCGCCAGTTTTGGTCGTTGGTCCGGCCTTGTG
>NW_024040299.1:0-23234 GCF_014851395.1 Micropterus salmoides | reverse complement strand
ATCATTGCAGGCAAGCTCACAATATCTAGTTTAAACCAACTAAAACACAAAATTACACTGTGTTTCACAGGATTTGCTGTAATGTTGCGTACATAAACGGCATAGCTTATGTAAGACAGTTGCTTTTCGCAGGAAATCTGACCAGCCCTTCACATAGAAAACTGTTGGCTCATACAGGCTGTTATAGGCAACTGAGAAAGTTGGTGAATGCCTCAATTTTTAGATTCCTTTTAAAAACTCTTAAAAATAAAAAATAAAAAGTCCCTTTTAAAGGTGTGTGGCTGATTTAATCGGTTAGCTCAAAGTGGCGCTGCAGTCTTAAATGGTCTTAAAAAGGTATTGAATTGTACTTCAGGATTCCTGTATATACCCTGTTATCTTTTAAGCCCAAAACACAATATTTATTTCAAATGTATGACTAGAAAATCTTTAGCTCAAGGTCTGTTTTCTGTCTTTTTCTGGAGCTTTGACCTCCCAACTAATGCCCACGGTCTTCCTCAGTGGGTGGAGTTAGCTCAGTTTGCTCTCCATGACCACTGCGTAAAACCCTCCTGATAAAGAGATTCAGTTGAAAGCTCTGGAAAAGCAAGCTGACCTTTTTTCTTGTGGACACCGGAATATTATTACCTCCAGATTAGATTGAAAGTTCATTCTTAACCTTGGAATCGGTAGCAGCCGTTTTTGAGCTTTCAGTCTTATCGAACTCAGCAAATAATGTTCACTCTTTTGCTCACCAGGAATTTGCCGACAACTTGGGGATCCCCTTCTTGGAGACCAGCGCCAAGAGCGCCACCAACGTGGAGCAAGCCTTCATGACCATGGCGGCCGAGATCAAGAAGAGGATGGGCCCCGGGGCCACGGCCGGCTCCTCAGAGAAGTCCAACGTCAAGATCCAGAGCAAGCCTGTCAACACCTCGTCTGGAGGCTGCTGCTGAGACCCGAAAAGACCGCCACAACCTGAATCCACCACCCCCACCCGAGCCCACGACCAGTCTCAATTTTACCATGCTCCACAGAGAGAGAAACCCAGAGAGAGAGGGAGAGAAGAGAAAGAGAGGAGGAGGAGGGAGAGACAGAGGAGGAAGACTTTGAGTGGATCGGTTTTGTAATTGTGAGTGCAGCTACAACACCAGATTCCCACCCCACTCCTTTCAAAGTCAGCAATAGGACGGTAAGCCCACCTAAACCCACAGAACACACTGGGCGTTTTTTTTTTTTTCTTACTTTACCAAAACATACTGGAAAAAACAAAATGTGTACAATTTTTAACAGTGTGTAAATTTAACCAATGAAAGAGATCACATGTATACAGCTTTTTTGTTTTTGTTTGCCCTGCTCTTCATTTTGAGTTTGTTAAATGAGTCACTTTTCTAAAACTGAAAAAAAAAAAAAAGAAAACACAAAGTTGTCTTTATTTAGCTGTGGATTATAACAGCATGACTTCGGCCCAAATCTCCTCACACATATATATATATATATATATATATATATACATATATATACAGTACATGTATGTATATATATATATATGTATATATATATATATATATATATATACATACATGAATTAGTAAGCACTTCAAATGAAGCACATGCTTAAACCCAGCATCATGCATGTCAGGACTGATCACATGCTCCCTCAGCTGCGTGGGATCAGTCGCAGTCATGAAGCTGCAAGAAAACTACACCCAGGAAACACTCCGATAACGTCACCTGCTCCAACTTCACAGAGTCGCCCCGTAAAAATGATGTGCCAGTGCCTTTGTGGCAGGAGATTTACACCATATTTATGCCTTCGGTGCTCTCGTATTGTTGGCGTATTTCCCTCATATGCCCACAGTCGTGACTTCTTAAAAGAACCCACTTTGTATGATAGCAGTTAACATTCCTGTGTATATATATATATATATATATTTGGCTCCGTGTGTGTGCTCTGCTGGTGTCCACGATACAATAAGCATGTGCTACATTGGGAGACGTGACGTCAGCCATGTGTTATTTCTCTGCTAATGTTTCTCAACCGACAGCACAACCCGACGCAACAGGAGAAAACGAAATCACCATCCCAGCTCGAGGAATAATCTATAAACTGTATATATTTATACATAAATGTAGGAAGTGATTTGCAAAATTGTGTAGAGAGAAGCAAGTGAAGCGAATGACGTGATAAAATAGCTGGAGTTAGATATCTCGGCACGTGATTTGTGGCTGCGGACATGACATTTTTGTGGCACAATGTCTACTATTAAAACAATGAAGGAGATCTTTGATAAGTACTGGTCCTGGTGGTGTGTTTTTATTTCCTCTGCACACTTTCTTCACACTTGTTTGTCCGGTCTCAGTTCGACCTTTTGATTTATTTATTTTTTTTACAGTGTACCATAAGCTGAGAGGAATGATGATCTTTGGCCTAGATTTCTCAGGCGGTTTTGACACAGCAGCTTGTATTTTCACTCGGCCTCTAACAGGAAAACAAAAGAAAATTCACCTTAAAGTTGGGTTCCTTGGTATTTTACAGTTGAGTTTCTGTTTATGGGTTCCAGTAAAAAGGCCAAATGATTTCAGTCCCACAATAACAACGCTGTAAATCTCTACATTCCCATTTTGTTATGTTCACTAACTACTTTTTAACTCATAGAGATCTGACAAGTTCTGGATTTTAAATTTTCAGAAGTTAAACTTGCATAAATTCATTGTGTTGACTATTTGAGACTTTTGTTAGATGTGTGTGTTTGATTAAACTTCAGTATGTAAGTTATAAAAGTTGAAACATGGACATAATCAACTAATTATTAGGGTTGAGCGAGTATCTGGTACAGATAATGTACTTTTTTACAAGTATCATCAGAGTAAAAAGTGTCTGTTTTCTAATAAACTGTAAACTGCTCTGTAAATAATTTTATAAAAATATGGCAACTTCCGATCACCTCATACCAATTTTAACTACCAGTTAGTCCTGCCCACACCCATTTTATGCCCCCCTGTTCGAGTATGGATACAGATAATTAAATTTGTACAGAACAGAAACAGAGTCCTGTACTCACTAATCCCTACTAATTATTTAATGCAGGTAAGTCCTATTCAAATTCCAACCACAATATAGACACTTTTGTGGTAAACAAGAAAAGACTAGTGCCAAAGATGGAGGGAGCACGTGATAGCGGCCTTATACATGTAAAATTAAACAATTTGGAATGGAAAGTAGTATAAATGTGTTTAAGTTGTTTTAACGTGACATTGTGAGTTCGAGTAAAGGTGCATTCAGACGAAAAGCGAAGTGACCATTGGGGGCGATGCGTTTACATACAAAGTCGATGCGGGAGCTGTGATTTCCTGCCAGGCGGTGCGGAGGCCTTCGCGTTAGTTGAAAATGTTCAGCTTGAGCGAAAAAGTCGCACGACGCTGAGCAACAATAGCCTATCAGCGTTGAGACGTCACTGGCTGCAGCTTCAGAGCGTTGTGTGGAGAGGACCAGGCAGAGCGGGGGAGTCGCATGCCGCTGGCCGACGGAGAGCTGCTGAGCTGCGGGGGAAAGCTGAGGACAGAGCCGGGAGCAGCGCGCAACTTTTCGAGCTTCGCAGTTGTCGATAAAACCCACGCGAGGAAAGTGTTGAGAGGATTAAATTTGCGTTTGCGTCTTAATGCACAGAAAGGAGGAGGCTGTTTCTCAGGATGTAGAGCGGGTTGCCTGTTAATGGCAAGGTCAACGGTTCGATCCCCGGCTCCTCCAGGCTGCATGTCGAAGTGTCCTTGGTGGCTGTTCCACCAGTGTATGAATGTTAGTTTATTTTTTTGACTGTTTTTTTTAACCTTTATTTATTCCGGGGAGCTTCACTGAGAGGAAGCCTCTCTTTTGGCCCAGACAGAAGGCCCTGATCACATTCACACCTGGAGGCTGCACAACCGCAGCCTGGTCTGCTGGCCACTAAGCAGAATTTTAAACAGACACCAGTTCCTAAGCAGGCTGCATCTGCTCTGCTGTGCTTATAAAATGTTCTGGCACAACCTTAATGTTTTATAACTCTAATTGGGTAATTAAAGAAATTGACACTGTGGCACTTACCCCAAAAGTTATAAACACTCATATTTACACTAGAATATGTCTACATACACTGCTTTTTAGTCAGTGGACTGCTGAAGAATATTATAAACAAATGTGTTTATTATATTTTACAAAATATTTCTGCAAATACTAAGGTGCAAACATGAACAGGCAGAAAAAGGGACAATCTAACAACACAAGTTTTAATATATAAATCATAAAAGTAAGTTTTTCAAGAGCATATTAATCTAAATCAAGTGGCTTAATTACTTATAAATATTCATCACTGGACTTGTTAACTGATCTATAAAGTTCAAAAGTAAGATGCTCATCAGTCTGACTTCAGTTACTGTAAGTTACAACCTTTTTAGAGTAAAATATTTTGTGTTTCACTGGCATTTCATATTAAACTAACTGCAACTGGAAGATGCCTATTTGATTTGGGTAACATACTACTAAAGCATAATATTAAGGTAAGATATGATAAGCCTTTATTGATCCTGGGGGGGGGGGGAATCCAAGTGTTGGCAGCAGAACAAGGACAGAAGGGTATAAAGTAGAAGTAAGAATAGAAATAGTGAAAATAGAAACTATCCAAGAGCAGTTAAAATTACAAGGCAAGCAGTAAACATTCACCCAGTAGCCATGACTAGTGTTGTACTTAAACTAATACTGCAGTACTGTCACAAGTGAAGTGACAGTGGCATGAATAGTAGCAGCAAAGTATACTGTAGTACATATAAGAGTAATATGATACCATGTACTATAACAGCAGAATAATATGTAATATGATTAAGTAATGATTCTTAGTGTTTTTCTGTATTAATAGAGGAAAAAAAATAAAAATATTATATAGTAAATATTTGAATATATAATTCAATTCAATATTATAACATAGTATGGGATATAATATATGGAAACATGTAATAATACTTTTTCAGTGTACATATAGCATGTGAGTATTGTATAAAAATATGCTTATAATATGAAAATTATTTTAGAGTTTTACATGCATTAATCCCATACAATATTTATATACTATATGTACATTTAAAGATTTTTAATACACCTTATATTAAACTTTTATATCCAGTACTATATTATTCTGTTCTATGCTATACTATATTTCGTTAATATGTTATACTCTTTATTATATTAGATGCTGAATGATATTTCTGGATTATTTAAATCACCTCACACAATGACATCCAGTTAATGTTTAGTTAATTTGAGCTACACATTAAAACTGCTATTAAGCTGGTGGTGGTGTAACGTGAAGTTACAACTCTGCACCAGCAGAGTGCAGCATTAACACAGTATCAGCTGGTGGTCACAGTCCTGCAGCGGTTCAGTTAGGCTGACCAGATGAGAACAGGTGAAATTAGGGACAGGGGAGTGGCGGGGGTGGGCGTGGCCTCCAGTACTTTACATTCCATGTCAACGACCAGTGAAACGCTAAAATGTATTATTTTTGGTTCAAAGCCAAGTGTCATTAAGAAAACCACACAACGTGTTGTATGTAACAGTGTATAAATCGTGATCTGTTTAATGTTATTCATTTCATCAGTGTGTGTCAGATCTTTGCTTGTCCGTGGCTGCCTGCAGCTACACTCCCTCTGTCCTTGCAACTGCAACTTCCACTGTCTTCAGCTACACTGGAAAACAGAAATACCGCAGTAATACTAATATAACAATGCTGTTGACGCAGTGTCCATGATACCCTGCGGTCCCTGCTGCAGCCAATGTTGGAGAGTCCATTTGTAGGGAACACCAAAACAATGTTTCACAACGATCAGCATGTTTTATTATGCTTTAACTAATCAAAACTCAGGTTCAGTTTCACTTTTCAGGACATACAGGACAGGATTCATTATACGGGACATCTGGCCATCTATCAGGGTGGTACATGTACATGCATACAGCACATAGTTGCAAAGATGTTTAACATCTACAGTAGTAAAAATGCAACTTACAGATGAATGTACCAAAAACATCATTTATAATAATAAAACACTGACAGGGAAGTTTTTTCTGTATAAAAAGTACTTTGAATTTTTATTTTTTAAGTACATGTTACTGCTGCTACGTGTACAGTGAGGGGGAAAAAAACGATTTGATCCCCTGCTAATTTTGTATGTTTGCTCACTGACAAAGAAATGATAATAATTTTAATGGTAGATTTATTTGAACAGTGAGAGACAGAATAACAAAAAAATCTGATAACCGCTTGTCAAATGTTAAAAAAAATTGATTTGCTCTTTAATAAGTGAAATAAGTATTTGACCCCTCTGCTAAACATGATTTAGTACTTGGTGGCAAAACCATTAATGGTAATCACAGGTCAGATGTTTTGTAGTTGGCCACCAGGTTTGCAAACATCTCAGGAGGGATGTTGTCCCACTCCTCTCTCATTAAGGCTGATGTATGGCAACTCGAACCTTCAGCTCCCTCCACAGATTTTCTGTGGGATTAAGGTCTGGAGACTGGCTAGGCCACTCCAGGGGACCTTAATGTGCTTCTTCTTGAGCCACTCCTTTGTTGCAGTGGCCGTGTGTTTTGGGTCATTGTCATGCTGGAATACCCATCTTCTATGCCCTGGCTGAGAGAAGGAGGATCTCACCCAAGATTTGACAGTACCTGGCCCCGTCCACCGTCCCTTTGATTAATCCACCTCCATGTTTGACAGTGGGGATGATGTTTTGGGGGGTCATTCCTCCTCCTCCAAACACGGTGAGTTGAGTTGATGCCAAAGAGCTCGATTTGGTCTCTTCTGACCCCAACACTTTCACCCAGTTCTCATTCAGATGTTCAAACTTCAGACGGGCCTGTACGTGTGCTCTCTTGAGCAGGGGGACCTGGCGGGCGCTGCAGGATGTCAGTCCTTCACGGTGTAGTGTGTTACCGGTTGTTTTCTTGGTGCCTATGTTCCCAGTTGCCTTGAGATCATTGACAAGATCCTCCCGTGTAGTTCTGGGCTGATTCCCTACCGATCTCATGATCATTGCGACTCCGCGAGGTGAGATCTTGCATGGAGCCCCAGACTGAGGGAGACTGACAGTTCTTTTGTGTTTCTTCTGTTGTCACCTTCTCACCAAGCTGCTTGGCGATGGTCTTGTAGCCCATTCCAGCCTTGTGTAGGTCTACAATCTTGTCCCTGACCTCCTTGGACAGCTCTTTGGTCTTGGCCATGGTGGAGAGTTTGGAATCTGATTGCTTGCTTCTGTAGACAGGTGTCTTTTATAGAGGTAACAAACGTGATTAGGGGCACTGCCTTTAGTGTGAGTGTGCTCCTTATCTCAGCTTGTTGCCTATTTAAAAGATACCTGGGGGCAGAGATCTTTCTGAATGAGAGGGGGTCAAATACTTATTTCACTTATTAAAATGCAAATCAATTTATAACATTTTTGACGTGTTTTTCAGATTGTTGTTGTTATTCTGTCTCTCACTGTTCAAATAAACCTACCACTAAAATTATAGACTGATCATTTCTTTGTCAGTGGCCAAACATACAAAATTAGAAGGGGATCAAATAGTTTTTTCCCTCACTGTACATAATTTTACTTACTTAAGGTTTTGAATGCAGGACTTTTACTTGAAGTGGAGTATTTTCACAGTGTAGTGTTAGTACTTTTCTACCGCTGATGAGCTTCTGGTAAAAACTCTTTCTGTAGTCGAGCTTGTGTTGATAAAGCATGGTATTGTGTGTAAACCCTCTCTCCCTCATTTACCAGCACACTCCGATTCAATTAATCAAGTTTTGGTTAGACAGAGATAAAAGAAACAGGGAGTAAGGCCGGCCTCCCTGCCCCCCCTCCTCTGAGGCTGAACCCCCAATTTGCTTTCAGCTGCAAAACAAAACACACAGCGAGCGAGCCTCCAGCCGACAGAGAGATGTTTTGGTGCCTCTGAAGGAATGAGAGGTTGTGAAATGGGGGGAGGAGGATAGTGGTGGTGGTGATTCTTAGTAGCTGGGTCTGTTTGCTGGCTGCTTGTAGCCGGTTACTGGGCAATTGGGGGAGGGGGACAGCTGACAGCTGCAGAGGCCGAAGCCTTTCACCCCACTGCTGCTGCTGCTGCAGGAGGAGGACATTATTATGAGTGCATGTGTGGAGTTAAGTCTCACAGTCGGTCTGCTGCTCAGCAGCTGATGTGTCTGAAGAAACAGACCTGCAGTGTCACAGCTGTCGGACACATACACACTGTAGGCCTTATTAAAACCAGCAGCACACTCCAAACTCAGACTGCTGTTTAAAACCACCTTCAAATGAATGATACGTTCTTGTGCAGTGCAAGCTATGGCAACATGTGGACAGCTTTGGATTTATCAACAATAAATTAATTAAAGTTTAATCTTATAATCCAGAGTAGTAAATTCAAATAATGACCAAACAAAATAATCAAAGTAAATCAACCCTAGACACTTCGTGAGCATGTTAAAGCATGATTGTGAGCATGTTAGCACGCTGCTGTTAGCATTTAGTTCAAAGCACGTCTGTGCCTAAATACAGGCTCACATAGCTGCTAACGTGACTCTTAATCTATGCAGATGACACAGCTTTGGTGGGGTTTTTTAAAATCTGATGAGTGTGTGGTTTGAGAAAGCGATCAATGATTAGATCTTAAAATTTCTTCACATCAGTGTTTTTCAAAAAGTCCTTGAACACTCAAAGGTTAAAACAAACTATGTTTTCAGAGGTGGTATTATGCTTTTTGGCTTTTCCCCTCTCCTTTTTTGAGTTATATATATATATATTCAAAATAGCCAACTGGATATAAAGCAGTTAAAACTGCTGAAAAGGTTCTAACATTGAAGCATATCTAATGTCAGATAGCTTATAATATGTATGTACTTTTACTACTGATTAAAGGATATGAAGCTGATAATAGTTGTGTACTTTCACTGTTGATAGTAAGTACATTTTACAGCAAATACTTAATACTTTTACCTAAGGATTTGAAAAACCTGATTTTCACTTGTAACAGAGTATTTACACATTGTTGTACTGGTGCTTATACTTAAGTAAAGAATCTGAATACTTCTTCCACCACTGTCTGTCAAACAGTGCTCTTATAGAAATGTTCCATTAATAATCTTGTTTACATGCTACAGAGAAGGAGCCTGCTACTGCTACAGTTGTTTACCTTATTGAGACAATTTAGATGTTTGGTGACCAAATTCTCACAATTTGACTGCTGCTACAACACCGCATGTAATGTGACAGCCAAGTTTCTTTTTCCTTTCTCTATATTTTAAAAACACAAGATCAGCACATGACACAAATATTGATGATCTCTACTTGCATTTTATTTTTCACTTTACATTATAGCGCAACAGGCATTCATCACACAATGTGGCACTCCTCAAAACCAATATTGTCTCACAGATTGCAACCAAGACTTTTGTTAGACCGATCTTGCACACAGTGTTGGGGAGTAACTAGTTACATGTAATTTAGTTAGGTAATTTAATTACAAAATAAATGTAACTGTAATATTTTACAGTTACTGGGAAAAACTTTGTAATTAAATTACAGTTACTTGAAAGTGTTCGTGGTTACATTGGAGGGTTACATCTGAATATTTTCTTTAAAAAGCGATATGTTGAATAATATAATTTTTTGGTGCTTTGCATGTTTTTCATGTGCACAATGTCTTCCGTATCCAGCTACAGACGTTTAGTAAAGTGTGATGCTGGTCTGAGGCTACTGATTGGTTCTCCTGTTTGAATTTGCAGCGCCACCCGTCTGCCAGTTAAACTTCCTCTCAAGCTGTCTTTTGAAAATGGTGAAAAAGTTGAAAACAGTCATTAGAAATTTAAAAGTAATCAAAAAGCTATTAATATAATAAGTTACATTACTTTGTAATTGAAATAGTTACACTACTGTTGTGAAGGTGGAATTATTGTATTTTGTTTGGTATTTACACCTTTGAATGTACTCTGTATATTGGAAACCACATGAATTTAAAATAAATCCGGACTGGCAACATTGGGCATTGGATCACATGCATGCGTCTTAAATAAGCCAATCATCCAGTCAGCAACTGTAGTGGCCTTTTCTTGGCAGGCAAAGGGTCCCTACAGGGTCTGTAGTCTGGGATTAGCCGTAATCCTAGTCTTGGAAAACCAAATGTAGGTGTTGAGAGCAGCAAAAGGAAAAGGAAGCAACAAAATAAACATTTAGTCAGCATTGAAATGTGAATTGTCGTTTTAATATCTGGTTTCCGTCTTAGAGGCAGAACTTTGCATTTTCACAATGACTAAACAATATAGCAGCTCCAAGGGCGTGCCTGGCGAGCAAGAGGGGAAAATACGCTGATGGATGGACGCCCACTCTCTAAAACCACAAGACTGTTACTTCCTGGTGTAGCTTCTCCAGAGAAGAGACTGCTGTTTGGGAACTGAGGGGGTTATCCACGCATTAATTACCTTTTTCTTGGCGGTTTAGTTCCTGGAGAGATGAGGTTTTCATTTACATGACTGCAGAGTAAACATTAAGCCGCGTGATGCCTGATGTGCTATTTGTTGTGGTGAAGAAGCCGCCAGTTCGTCATGTGGAGACTGTTTTAATTGAGGCGGAAAGGAACAAGCCTTAATGACATATTTTACAGATGGGAATGCTTTACATCCATCCATTGTTTTGGTTCACATCAAGATACACTTTATGGCCAAAAGTATGTAAACACACACAAGGAACTTTTGTCACCCTAACAACATTCTGGCTTCTTTTTAAATATTGATTGGTTTGTATAACATTTACACAGTCCAAACTATTGATGGAAAAGGAATAGTTAAGAATAGGTAATAACATAAATACTGGATCATAAAACACAACCAGGACACTGATAATACCTGAACTATTGGTATGAAACCCCTGCATCCCCCTAACCCCTTCCTTAACCCTGGATAACAAGAGTTCTTATGTTCAACATCACATCACTAATATGTTATAACCAGGATAAACTTGTAACAGGGACAGTAGTTGTCATGTAAACATACTTAATGACAGACTGACCTACGCTGCGGGAACCTCCGGGTCTGAAAAGTGAAGCCAATGCTGAAGAGCCTTAAACCTGCATTCTCTCTAGCAGCCAGCAGGGGGCGGCTCCACTGGCTGCAGAAAGAAGTGTGTCACTGAGAAAATGTTTCTACTTCTCAGCTGATTTATTCCCTCAATAAACACTTTCCAGATGAGTTTGTGGTCTCAGTCGCTAGTTTCAAGTCTTCTTCAACACAGCATGATGTTCATTTAGTAAATTATGGTCCCATTTAGAGGAACAGAGACCAGAAAGCAGGGGAGGCTTTAGGACGGGGCGACCTAGTGACAAGTCGCTACGATGGCGACCTGTCAATCAGGATAGAGGCGACTTGTATCCGCTGCTCTGTGTACATTTAACCAGCCGTGAACTTGTTTTTGGGCGCTGTTGGTGTTTTCGTGTCAGAGCTTTCACCCTCTCACAGTGTGTTTTCACTTAATGAAAGTGCTTTTCAACATTTTGGTCTACGAGATAGTTACACGGTTAAATTAATTGTTTCCAAAGCTACAATGCAGTACCATCAAATCTCCATTCTCCTTTCTTTTCTTTTCTTTCTTTCTGTTGCTGTGTCTTGTAATCTTCCAAGCTAACACTCCGAAGCCAAAGAAACTTAAATGATGACAACCGTCTTGGCAGGACTGACATGCAAGTTGCCTCTTATCTGTCCATCTGTCTTTGTTACCCAGATAGATCCCTGTCGTCCAGATGGTAAGCGGTGCAGATTTTTGCAGTTCACCCTAAAAACACCAGACCACTGAGTCACATCTGATTGGAAGAAATCTGCATGAACCCTTCAGGTGCAGTGTGAATAAATCTTTACCTGCTCAATGTGAGCATGGAAAGAACTAAAAAATCTAAATCTAACCAAACGCCCATGAGGCTGCCGTCAGTGGAGCCGAGCGGTTACAGATGGGATTTCCATATCTTTACTCACATGTTCATTTAAAGGGGATCAGCTGCTGGTGCGGTTTTTCATTCCGGCCATCTGGCTGCGATTATGTTCCGCACTGTTGAACTCAGGCCTCACCGGCACATCACTGAACAGCTGCCTGACAGCGCAGTGCCGGGTCGCATCACTCTTTCCAACAGATGTGCATCCACTGCAGACTTTTGGACTTTGAGTGAAGCTTTGCTGGAAGATGAAGGTGAAGAGAAGAAACAGCTCCCTGTTTGGTTAAACTCGTCTGACCAGTTTAACTTTACACAGAGTCACTGAGTCAGCTGTGACGTCGGGAGGATATATCCACACAACTGAAGTTAGACGTCAGACGAAAAGTCAACACACTGTACAGATAGATCACAATGAAAAACAATTTAATAGAGAATTCTAAAGTGTCATACCTTTGGAGTTTCTTTTGCTACCAAGCTAACTAGCAGAACTAGAAAACTATAGCCAAACCAGACTTATAGAGATGCAAGAGACAGATTAAACTAAACACAAAAAAATACTTAGTTACTTTAATCTTGTGTTCCTTTAATTATATCTGCACATTGGTCTGCAGGGATAGAGCATGCTAATACATTAGCTAGACTATAACCTAGAAAACAAACAAATAATATCTCATCTAGAAGAATTTGAACAGAAGCCACTATCAGAGGCAGTGACATAAAGTTTATTTTAGGGCAACAGCCAAATAAAAGCTTGTCAGTATGTTTGGACTTGGAGGGTTGTGATCAAACCCGTATATTTCGAGAGATTTCAGTGGGTTTGTAGTATGCGGCGTTTAATGTGCACAGCTGTATACAGTACAACACTAAAGGACTTGCTCTCTGCTTGGATATTACCGAGATGTCCAATGCTGAATAACTCAAATGCTTCACATAGTTGTGGTTGTTCGCTCGGCAGGAGAGGCAAGAAAACAGTCGGACAGATAAACAGGCTGACGATCAGGCAGAAAACTCTGCAGCAGCTCTCCATTACTGAACTGAACTAAGAGCTCCTTTTAAAACCTCTGTGTTAGATCTGCAGTGAGCGGCAGACTGACATCGATGGTACATTTGATCCTGCCTGAGGTTGAGGGATATGTACTGTGAGAGAGGCAGCAGCCAACACTGTTAGAAACACAGATGCAAGGGTGACCTTTTCAAGAAAACAAACATTTCTTTCCTGTCTTATAAACTTAAAGTCACTTTATTGCTGCACAAAGGGTGCGAATTACACAGTGACAACCAGGGGGGTCAACTTTTTTTCCAGATCCAAAAGAAAACCCAGTACAATCTTATAATGCTTACAATATCCTTGCTTATTTAACTAATGTCATCATTCTGTAGATGATGATAAATCAAATTCATTACACCAGTTCATGGGTGACCCATACCACAAGACAACTTTGTAGTCAGAGGTCACCAAGTATTCTAGAGCGAAACTTCCTCTTGCTCATGTTGACAGTGAATGATGTAATCTGCATCCAGTAAAGCTGTAGTCAGACACCGTTGTTGGGGAATTGGGAATTCCAGAGTTAAAACAAACGCCATGTTTATTTTGAAAGGACTCACAAAAGACTTCAAATTAATAATAAACTCTATATTAATGTAAAAATGTATCTCTGCAATAACTAATCCCATATTTCACTGTTTATGCCTGAGCACCAGTGTTAGCTGACAATTACATAAAATATGAAATTACATAGTTATAATGAAATGATAGGGCGGGCTCTCAGCTAGCTATCATCAGATAGCTCATTTTAAGTAAAAGAAATGCTAATTACGAATCTCTGAAGGTAGGAAAGTTAAGTGTATTAAAGCAGCTAGATAGAACTACTGAAATTAACCTGCTTCGTCTGCATTAGCGTGTGACGCACCGGACCGGAGTGATGCAGACAGACAAGATGTTCAACTAAAGTCGATGTTAGGAAATGGTACGGTGCATTTTGGGGGTGTCTTGAATATAAGGCATGAGTACGGGAAATATATTGTAATATTTACAAATATTATGGTGGGGGTCAGACCCCCCCAATCCCCCCGTAATTCCAACCATGGCTTCACAGTCATTTCAAGGTGTTTATTTTATGCTTTCATTACAGAGTTAACATTAGAGAGATTACAGGAGGGGAGAAGTATTCAGATCCTTTACTCAAGTAAAAGTGGTAATACCACACTAAAAAAATACTTCATTACAAGTAAAAGTCCTGCTTCAAAATCCCAGTATTATCAGCTAAATGTACTTAAGAATTATAAAAAAAAAAAAAAAAATAAATATAGGTTGTAATAAGCTGCTGCATAATTGAGAGTTAGATCAAACTGGTGTCTGCCAAGCAGCATGACCAGCATCTCAGTGTTATCTTAAAATGTTAAATGAAATTACATGACATTCTGATTTCACAGCAGATAAACAGGCCTCTAGATCATCACTAATGTATATTGTTCCATCAAGAGCCTCCAGGACAGCTTCAATACTCAAGGAACTCTACTTGAGGGATAACCACCTCTCTTCCTAAAGATATTGATGGTGATGTTGGAAGTCTACTTTCGGTGTTCAGCTGGATTCAGGTAAGGCCACATCATTTTCCATCCTCATTAAAAGCACTCCATGTCACCTGATCCCCGGTGTGGAAGTGAGATGTTTCTCCATGAAGGTCCCACAGTGAACCATTATTCTGTCAGTGTGCAGTGAAGGCCACAGCAGGAGCAGCATCAAGCTCACCACAGTGGTATATTACACATTACCAGTTGGGCTTCAAACTAAAAGCTTCAGATTTCTCATGTTTTTTATTTGCCTCTCCCGGCAGCTATGGTATCAATTAGATTATTAGATAGGCTAGTAATACAGTATATTTTAAAAATCCCACAGCTCTTTAAAATCCAGTGAAACAAGACAATATTGCATCAATATTGTAAAAAAAAAGGGTTAGATGTCGAAAGAACAATTGCAAAAACATACCTTATTTGCTTTTTTAAAATTTATACGAAAAAGATTTTTAAAGCTGCACTCATTCTTTGTTTATTTTTAATATACCTCAAATGACAAATAACATCCACTGAGCACAGAGAGAACATTGTTTAATGTGTTATACATTTTTGATATTATTGTTTTATTATCTATGCAAATTTTGCATGGGAGCCCTGCACGCAGTATTTTAATGATTGATTTATTTGATCAAGTATATTTTATTTATGTTATTTTATTCTATTTTATTTATTCATTTTTAACTTGCTTTATTGCTACTGCATACCTTTAGTATAATGGTATAATATATTTTATTAATTATTAAATTGATCGTATACTATGTTTAACAATCCATTAAAATGTAATTACTGTATCTGATATTTGAATAAGAATTAAAATAGTTATTTATTAATTTATATTTTACTTGCTTACTTGCTACTGGAGTATCCTACCCTTGGTGTAATAATAAATATATTATTTTATTAATTATTATATTATAAAGCTCTGGAAATAAATTAGTGAGTATAAATATATAGCTTTTATTTTGAAGTGTTTGACCGGAAGTGGTGTTTACGGCAGTGTGTGTGCGCGCGCGCGTGTGTGCATAGCTCGGTGAGAGTCGAGGTCGAGGCGGCCGCGGGGACGATGGCGGCCGCAGAGTAGAACCAAACAAACGGACAAATGGCGCGTCTCTCCTCCTCCATGTTCTTCTCCTCCTTCTTCCTTCCCTCCCGCTGACCGTCCGCAGCTCCGCTCCTCCCGGTCTCACCGTCGACACCTATGCCGCAGAGGAGACCCCGGACGGGACTAGCTACATGTGGTGAGTGACAGACGAGCACCGACAGAAACTTGTCTCCGTGTTGCCCCACCGGGGGAGCCGTTTGTCCGTTAACGAGCCCCCGGACAGCGTGGGCTGTTTGTAGTGTCACTTATTTAAACGGTTCATGATTACAAAGAGTCCGGTTTTCATGTCAAAATGTAACCAGGAAAACCGCTTTTTCTCCCCGGTCATGTGTGGAGGCTGTGGCCGGGGGGCGGGTGCCTGGTGCCCGGGGCAGGTGACGGGGAGCAGCCGGTGGCCCAGAGGTCCCGGGGGGTCTGGAAACCAGCTGCTGCGTTTACAGCAGAATTACACACACTAGAGTGAACTGATCATCAGTAAAACATAGCTTTTAAATGACACTAATGCTGTCTTCATTTAAAGTGAGTTTTTCATACTTTATTTTCTTGTGTAAATTATCCTTAATGTTCCCTTTTGGTATTCAACATTTAGTCATCTTAATGATAATCATATTTTATTATTTATAGAATAAAGTAGGGCTGCAAAACACTGACTTTCCCCTTTGTGGGATTAATGAAGTGTTAGCCTCTTAATATTTTAAGTATTGATTGGAACAGACTGATACCTGAATGTTGAGGCAGATTCAGACTTGAGCTGGTATC
Source organism: Micropterus salmoides (assembly GCF_014851395.1). Classification (NCBI taxonomy): domain Eukaryota; kingdom Metazoa; phylum Chordata; class Actinopteri; order Centrarchiformes; family Centrarchidae; genus Micropterus; species Micropterus salmoides. The sequence continues at coordinate 6,828 of NW_024040299.1, read as the reverse complement.
AAATAACAGAAAAGTGGTGGACAGTAACTAAGTACATTTACTCAAGTACAAATGAAAGGTATTTGTACTTTAGTATTTTCTTTTTATGCCACTTTCTACTTCTACTCCACCACATCTCAGAGGGAGATATTGTACTTTTACTTAACTACATTACTACAAAGTAACTGACAGCTTCAGTTACTTTGCAAAGTCAGATTTTTTACGCACAAAACATATGAACAGTTTAAATACATACATACTTACATACTTTTACTATGGTAACCTTTTCAATGCAGAACTTTTACTTGTAACAGAGTATTTTTACAGTGAGGTATTAGTACTTTTACAGAAGTAAATGATCTGAATACTTCGTCCACTTCTGATAACAACTATAAACAGCCTTTAAACCATCCTAAGTATAATAATCTGTATTAAACTATAATCATCATTAAATTAAGTAATGTGTGGTGTGACCAAGCCTGTATTATTTATCAATGGATCAATCAGTTGTCGGTGACATTTGTCAGTCCTGTACTGCACCGTGTTGTTAATATACAGCTAAAATCAGCCAATAATATCAAATGACCATATTAATATATATTATTACATATTAATCTATTGTTGACCTTTTTAAATGAATTAGCAATCTGTTTATTCTATAAGTGGCCAAAATAAATGATAAGTGCAAGAAGAGGAGAAGTAAAACAGATGTGCAGTAGTGACACGACGACGGCGTGTAAAAGAGTTGTGTTTACACTGGTTGGTGGTGACATATCAGCAGCGTGGAGGGTCAAAGGTCAGCACACTGTATGTTTCCTGGTGTGGAGTCAAGGTTTAAAGGGAAGAATGTGGTCGAGCAGCAGTTTAAAAAGAGCAGCAGGCGGAGTTGCCGAGCGTTACAGCCGACTGACAGGCGTTCACCCGCCCTCAGTACAATCAGCACTTTGTGTGTGTGTGTTACATAAGGCTTCGACATTGGACTCACACACCCTGCATGAAGCCGGTCACACTCTTAATACAAGAGCTGACTGACTGAGGGGTCAAGAACATTAAAAAAATAAAAGCCAACACCTGATGTAAACATCATCATGCGATTAATTGTGATAAAAAATTGTAATCGTTGCCCGGCACTAATTATTACATTATTATGAAAGTAAATGCAATGACTCCATGCACAATGACATGAAAAAAATTAGTCTTAAGTAGAGCTGCAACGATTAGACAAAATGATTAGATTGATGACTATTTTGATATCGATTAATTGTTTCAGTTATTTGTTTTAACTTATGACTTTGTGACTCTGTGATGAGCATTTTGCACAATTTCTTGACTTTTTATAAACTAAAGGCAGATTATTTGATAATGAAAATAATCGTTAGTTGCAGCCCTAGCCTTAAGAAGACTAAGTAACTTTACAACTAATTTGCTGACTGCCGGATTTTAAATCAACATGATATGTTGCTCTCCGTTGAGACCCACAACTTTCTGTAGGCCTCGAACACAAACACAAAACTTCCCTTAAGTTCAGGTCCACGATATGTTCTGTAACATCAGACTGAAAAGTTTAGGGACAAAAATGACAGCTGACTCAGAGAGATAACCTGATCACAGGTCCAGTTTGAAATGGAAGCAAAAACATGCAAATTTTTTGTTTGCGCTTCACCTTTAAGATAAAGTGACTGCTGACGGACGAATTGTACACGATGGGGCAGAATCCTGCAGCGTGCAGAGGAGGCGGCGGCAGCTGCTGCTGCAAACACACAGGATTTATTTTCTGTGAGAAAAGTCCACCTTCACTTCCTGGAGTCTTTCCCCTTAAACACAGAGATCAGTCGCCAGCAGCAGCAGTGATAAGAAAACAGCCATCGAGTCTTTATTTTATAGATTTATAAGTAATAACACTCACAAACAAAACCTTCACAATGCAAAGACAGGAGAGCGCGCAGACGCTGATTAGTTTGTTTTAATATTTAGCTGACATGCAATGAATCAGAAAAGAGTTGCGTGCTAAAGCCAGACCTATAAATTATAGATTAATCTTAAAACAAAGAAAAGACCTCTTTTTCACTCTGAGTGCTGCAAATAAAAGCTTCACCTGAAACAGGTCAGTCGACTCAGCAGAAACATGTTCCTGCATGTCAGGCTGAGCGGCGGCTGTTAGTCAGGTCGACAAATAGACAGTTTAATAGATACCTGAGTTACTGCACCGATACCAAAGCAACACTTTACATTGAGGAATATAAACTTTTTAAATCATTTAGCAAAAGGAAACACAATACTCAAATGTCAATGTTACATTTGAACCTCAGCCAGCTGATCCAGAGTCAGCCTTTGCTGCGAGACTCAGTTTTGGTTTATGGATTCAGGAGTTTTGGTCAGAGGTAAATAGAAACACAGACACGGAGAGCATCCTCCCCCCACGTCTCTCTCTCTGTCTCTCTCTCTCCCTCTGTCTGTTCCTGTGTCTCTCACCCCGTAACCTCTTCACCTCGTCCTCTCTGGGTGTCTCAGCAGATGGGGCCTCCAAAGGGGCCCCTCATGAGTTCAGAGTAGCTGATGAATAATCATATACGGAGTGTGTGTGTGTGTATGTGTGTGTGTGTGCGCTGCTTAATTCAGTCTCTGTCAGCACTTTCAGATGCCTGTTGGCTGAGTAATCGAGAGGTCACAGGATCAAGTCCCCGCCACCACAAACGTCCACCCCGACATCTGCTTCAATCAGCACTCCATCACACATGCACCATCACAAATACACGCCTAAACCAGAGGTGGAAAGCAACTAAGTATGTTTACCTAAGTACTGCACTTCAAGTACACAGTTCATGCTGCTTTACTTCCAATACATCTCAGAGAGAAATATTTTACTTTTTACCGCACTACATTGATCCCACAGCTTGAGCTTTGTTGCAGATTTAAGATTAAACTATCCAACAGTGTATAAAGTATTTAAAATGTGCACCACCTCCACCAGCTGTAACGTTAAAATGCTGCTTATGCACAATAAAATAACTCCTAGTTTTACTTTAAGTACATTTTGCTATTAATGCTTTTGTACTTTTACTTGAGTGAAATCCTGAATGAGTATTTCTACAGAGCGGTATTGCTACCCGACCCTTTAGCTCTCCATATGCTTCAAAATGAGTATCTTAAAGTTTTGGCTGTGGTGAAAGAAGTAGTATTCGGATCATTTACAGAAGTAAAAGAAAAAACACTATTAAACACTCCACAAGTCAAAGAGGTTTACTTAAGTAAAAGTACACAAGAATTGGAATCAAAGTGTAAAAGTATCAAAAGCAGGACTTTAGTGTTGTAATACATTATATTTTATAAACTGACCGTGTATTTTGCTTCAAGTAAATACTGGATCTTCTACGTAACGAGTAACTAAAGCTGTCAGACAAACTTAGTGCAATAGAAGTGTAAGCTGCATGACATTAAACTACTCAAGTATAAAGTACAAGTACAAGACAGTCCTTGAATAAATGTATTAGTAGGGCTGAATGATTTTGGAAAATAATCTGATTGCGTTTTATTTTTTTTAACCAAATGCAATTTAATATGCGATTAATTTTTAAGCTCTTTACCTTCTATATTATTGAAAACGGACAAGCAGTAAATCAGTGTATAGTACGACCACACAGTATTAGATAAATATACACTGTTTCTTGTGGGTCAGGCCTGTGTTATGATGAAATCAGGTGATGAGCAATGGTGGAGAAGAAATATCAAATTCTAATAATATGAGATAATTTGAGAGTCAAGTCAGGGCATTAAATAATATGATATAATCTCATCAGGTCGGCCTACAGACCACAAGAAAAACTAAGCAAGTGACGCCTCTCATGTTTCATAGACAAGCTCAGTAACTGTCCAACAACTCTGGCCTGCACTTTATTGACATGTTGTTAATATGTAAGTTTGTGTGTTTCAACTACAGATAACTGTTTCTCAATCTGCGTTCTTGTGTGTACTTGTGTTCTTGTGAAACGTCATCAGTCGCAGCCAAAGTACTGTTCCAATTCAAAAATCCGCATCTAGCCAAGTACAATCAAATACCTGGATGGTGTTCTCGCTTCGCCCGTTTTACCGAGCCTGCATCAGTGGTGACTTGTGTGGACTTCGGATGGCCAGATATCCCAGGATGCATTTTGCCGCCAAAATATGTCTGAGGAGGAAACTCTCAATTGTTACTTATAAATACTGCTGTTCTTGTGTCACATAGTTTTTTAAACTCCAAATATGTGGTGGATTTCTCAAGACGGAGCTGATTTAAAAAATTGCTATGACATTTTCGAGATGTGAGGTCCCGCCTGCTAACGGGTCCGGCCGTCATCAAGTCCGCTGCTGTTCCAGTTGCTGAATGATGGACTGCGTGCTCCCGTTCCTGGGAGTTTGTACTCCCGAGCCGAACTTGCCAAGTCCAAGCTTTAAAGCACAGAAGTCCGAACTTGGCAACTCAGTTTTAAGAAACAGTTGTCAGTGAGCCCGTCCCGTTCTGCTCTGTGCAGGCTGCACAGCCGACCTGAAGCATGTCACAATAAGAGCGTTTTGTGTGTTTTATGGGAGCATGCACAGGGTGTTTCATTTTGAAATTCAACATCGTGACGTCACCCGTTGGTTTGTGGACTGCCGTTTTGAAGCCTCGAGTTTGGCCGATAGGACGCCACCATATCAAGATTTTGCAACCAGGAAATGCCCGGAAGTGACGATACGGCGGAGCTAGCTAGCTTGCTTAGCTAGGTGCAACTGTAACTGTCATTTTAACAGGGCTGATATCTTCAACAGTCTTAAAACTAAATGTACTCACCAGAGAAAGTGAACAGCCGACTCCTAATAAGCTTTTTCAACGGTGCTGGTGATAAATTTACACAGTGCTGTGGATACGAGTCACTCTAGCCTGATGACAGGTCGCCATGGTATCAATCATAGATAATCCCGCCCTGAAACATACTCTGCTTTGTGGTCTATTTTAAAATAAATGGGACCATAATTTACTAAATGAACATCATTTTGTTTTGAAGAAGACATGAAACTAGCGACTGAGACCATAAACTCATCAGGTTAGTGTTTACTGGGGTAATTATTCAGCTGAGAAATAGGGTCATTTTCCCTTTATTTCTAACGGAGCCGGACTAAGAGTCGCCTGCTGGATTTTCAATAGAATGCAGGTTTCAGGGACTTCCGCATCGGCTTCATATTGTAGACTGGATGCTACCTGCTTGCAAACAACACTTCCTGCCTGGTTCATCTGCTCTGTGCTGCTTGATGCTGCTTCCGTCAAAAATAGACTGGCAGTGAATCTCAATCGCAATATCTGGCAGAAAAACCACAATTAGATTTTTTCCCAAAATCATTTAGCCCTATACTCTACTATACGTTACTCTACTACTTTAACAACATTTCAGTCTTCAGACCATTAGATGAAGTTGTTGTACCTGATGCAGGACTGAGACTTTGTAGACGACGCTCAGTGTGCAGTAGTGTTGTAGTCAAGGCCACCCAGACCAAGACCAGAGTTTGTCGAGACCAAGACTTTTAGGGCTGAGATCTAGACCGAGGGAGTACAAGACCAGTCATAACCAAGACCAGAGTTTATCGAGACCGAGACGAGACCAAGACCATCAAAAAGTGGTCTTAAGACCGGTATTGAGTACTTTTCGAGTTCTGAATCTTTAAGACTTTGTAGTTCTGAGTCCACGTGATGTTTATTCCCCGACCCACCTGTGAAGCACTGAAGTGAACTTCTTTATTATAAGATAGAAAACAAACATCTTGTGGGACTCTGCAGAGCCACAAATCAAAGGGGGATTTTAGGAGCACCGGCTGGTCACCGGGCTGGTGAAGGTGTGTGGTCGTCGGGACAGAAGACGCCTATTTCCTGTGTTTTGTTGTTCAGTGAGTCAGAAGGTGTTGGGACTCCCACCCAATCAGCTGACTGCGGCTCACACGGGGAGAAGGTCAGCTGACTGATAAAACCCACGCACACACACATTTATTCATCAGTTTGTGAGGAAGTTGTTCAGCTTCCAGAAAACCTATGACTAGACCATCAACGTTACGAGTCACCGTTGTGTAACTGCTGCTCGTTTACTTTCCGTCTGTTTTCAGCTTCATGTTTCCTTCACGCACCGACAGCTGCTCAGGCTGCTGGTTTGAGGCTGTTTGCTCAAAGGCACGTCTGCAGCAGCAGTTTCCCATCACATTTCCCCTGTAAATTTGGGGGTTTCAAACCAGTGACTCTCTTGTCACGTGATCTTTAGGCAACATCTTTCATTTTCAGTTTTTATTCAGAGGTTTGCTCTGGTTGAAACTTCAGATCTTCCCTCGGTTCCTCGGATCTTTGTTGCTCTGGACAACATTTTAGCTATTGTACATTTTGTTTCTGAAAGCGGGGGGGCACCTGTTGGTACCATCTGTAAGTAAGGCTCGATGTTTTTATATTTTTCCTGCTGCAAAGTTCACAGTAAACACAGCCCTCTGGATGTTACTTTATTTTATCTATTTTCATCCAGACTTTTGATGGATTTGTATTGTTTTGAACTTTCCTCAGTTTCTAGAAAGTTGTTTTTTTTGCTTCTATTTTGTTGTATTTTTTTCATCAATTTTGTGTTTTATGCTGTAATCCCGGTTTACTCCAGCGTAGTTTGCTGTGATTTAACTGCTGTGAAAGGATGTGAAATAACTACAACGTGATACCGATTTGTTAAACAGATGATTTCATGCTTTGTCAGGTCTGTCAGCAAGACAGCAGGACAACAACTTTTAAAATACTTGTTTTCTGACGCTATGCTAACGTGTTCCCAGTAAAGTACAACGACAGCTGGAATCAAGTAACAGCTAAACAGGCTT
>NW_024040298.1:0-31335 GCF_014851395.1 Micropterus salmoides | reverse complement strand
ACCACTGGAGATTATCGGCTTTAACTGAATAGCTACAGGACAGAGTAACACTACGGCCCTCTGATGAGAACACTTCAGCTCTGCTGGCAGTAATATCATCTTCCAAGGTGTTACCTAGTGAGGGAAACATGTTAGATTCAGAGTTCTGTTCCAAAGGCAACATCCATCATTTAAAACCAGCACTCACTGTCAGAAACACTCGTACCTACGAGAGCTGAAAGAACAAAAGTGCAGCGAGTTTCTCCATGTTGACAGAGGAGAAATGCTGGAACTGAATGTTCAGTATGAACTTCTGTCAGTTGTGTTTGGTCTGATGTTCACAGCTGGAATCAAAGAGTTCTCTGCCATGAAGCAGCTCTGCAGTCAGTAGGAGGAGACTCATATTTCACAGTAGTTTCATTTCTGAAGCTCTTCATCACAGCTGGGTCTCATTCTAAATCTGCTAATGCCTTTAATTCTGTTTTTGTTCTAAAATGGCAAAAATATTTGACTCATGATTTTATGTTGTTTACACTTTAATAGTTTTGTCTTTTGGATATAAATTGAAGGCGTTTTAAAGCTGAAACAATTTTGAGATTCAACCTCTGGAAACTAACACCTATTCCAGAAAAAAAGGCCTAAAATAACATACCTAAAATAAATCAGTAATAACTCCTCAACCTTCGCCTAGCTGCATAATTCTGGTCTCCTTTGAGGCCAGAAACTGAGGGATATGGAGAAACTGTAAATGAACATTTGGTGATGGTGCAGTGGATAAGACTATGCCTTTGGTGTGAGAGACCGGATTCAATCCCCACTGTGACACATTCACCACTGTGTCCCTGAGCAAGACACTTAACCCCTAGTTGCTCCAGAGGCTCTGACATGTGTAGCATAGTAAGTCGCTTTGAATAAAAGCCTCAGCTTAAATATAAAGTATGGGAGTTTTCTTCAAAACACTATTCTGTCCATACAACCATGTTCCAAAAATATAAAGCTTCCAAACATTTAAATATTGATAAAAACAGTGAATATGATCAACATTCCTGTGACCAAAGCATCTCCCATGCTTTACAGGCATACAAGTTGATAACAGAACCTCCTACAGGGCTGTAGGTGGGCTCGTTCTCTTCGTATTGAAGAGACGAAGATGGTACACTGGATGTCTGTGTAGCTCAAACGGGCCAGTAGAGGCCGATAATGACCATCTGTTCCAAGCAACTCTTCTTCTCTCCTTCATTTTGATGAGAAAAGAACCTAAAGAAGCGGCACGGTGGTATAGTGGTTAGCGCTGTCGCCTCACAGCAAGAAGGTTGCAGGCTCGAACCCGGCCCCGGCCTTTCTCTGTAGAGATGTTCTCCCGTGTCTGCGTGGATTCTCTCCAGGTGCTCCGGCTTCCTCCCACCGTCCAAAGACATGCAGGCTAGGTTGATTGGTGACCCTAAATTGTCTTAGGTGTAGTGTGACTGGTTGTTTGTCTATGTGTGGCCCCGTGATGGATCGGCGGCCTGTCCAGGGTGTACCCTGCCTAAAGAGCTCACTGATTGTGCAATACCAAGATGGCGGGCTCTGACACAGAAAACAGCTGTTTTTGGACTGAATCCGGGGAAAAGACAAAAGTATGTCAGCGTTGTAACTGTAAGCACATATTGCTGCGTTTGTTATTAGTCGGCTCTGAGTTTTGTGAGTTGATTGATAGGAGTTATACAGCTGATCAGCTGGAGCTCAGCTTTCTTTAGAGTGCTCGGTAGTAGGATGAGATGAGATGAACTGCAGCCCTGTACAGTGATTACAGAGCAATTTATGTTGTGATATAAGTTCATTTAGATGCGTGGTTGGTTAGGTGTGGATAAAAATGGTCTGTTGAGATGTAGCTGAGCCTCCTAGCTTCAAGGAGGTGTGGCATGCATATGAAGACAAACAATGTGATCATCCGTGACTTCCCATCCGATCGTCAGTGCTTAAGTCAACCTGACTGTATATTTTAAAACATCACGTATTAACTTTTGATATTTCACCAGGTGACAATTTAAACATCATAAAAACATGTTCATGGTACCATGGCTGTTGCTACGAGACATCTGTCCCTACAAAACCAGAGTGAGAGCTGTGTTTGTACACTCAGCAGGTGGGTGTTGGGCTGGCTGGTTGTCCCTTGTCGCAGATTATGTTTGTAACTTTCATGAACAAAATCTGAGGAGCATCCGGGAGGAGGGTGTTCGGTTTGGGGGCCTGAGCATTTTTTCTCTGCTATTTGCAGATGATGTGGCTCTGTGGCTTCATCAGACTGTGACCTCCAACATGAACTGGGACGAGTTGCAGTTGAATGTGAAGTGGTCAGCACCTCCATGTCTGAAGTCATGGTTCTCTGCTGGAAAACGCCGGATGGCTCCTTGTTGGGTGGGAGAGAGTTGTTGCTCCAAGTGACGACTTCAAGTATCTTGTGGTCTTGTTCACCAGTGACGGTAAAATGAAGCATGACATCGACAGGCAGATTGGTGCGCGGCAGCAGTCATGCAGGCGTTGTACCAGACCTGTTGGAGTGTGGTTTGTGTTCATGTCTTTCCTGTTTAAGTCCGTTTTTGGTTCTGAGTTTCTCTCTGTAGCCTTGTTTATTTTATTCAGGCACATGTTCTAGTTTACTTAGTATCTGGTTTCATGGTTTTGGGTTTTGTATTTCTGTGGTTCATTATTTGATCATGTTTAAGTCTTTTGTTCATTCTCATGTTTAAGTTTTCTTAGTATCTGTCTGGCCTCTTATCTTAGTTCTTAGTCTTGCATTTTACTTCTTAGCCTCAGTTCTTAGTCCAGTGCCTTTTGTTCTTAGTTGTGTGCTTTAGTTCATGTTTAGTGTCATTCCTGGTCTGTGTACTTCTGTGTTTTTTATTTTGATCTGTGTCTTAGTACTTAGTCTTATGTCTCCATGTTCTAGTATAGTCCTGTCTCCTGTTTGGTCCTGTCTCTGTCCATGCCCTGATTTTGCAGACTTTCCATGTTTTGTGTTTTACTTTGGTAGATCTTTCCATGTGTGTTCCTGTGTACTTTACTTCCTGTTTTATTTTCTAATCTTCTGTGCCTGGTTTCTTGTCTACTTTGTTCCTGTTGTTGGTTAGTGTATTGTCTTGATTATTAGTTTGTTACTCTGCCTTTTTTCTTTATGGATCTGTGTATTGTTGTGTTTATAGTCATTTCGGTTTATTCTGTTCTGTATTACTTTCTTGCCTGGTTAGCTTGCTGTTTCACTGTGTCTCTGTGCCTGATTAGCTCCTCATGTCTTTCACCTGTGCACTCCCGCCCTGCTCGTTTACTTGTGTATTTAAGCCTCAGTTTTGTTCAGTCTTTGTCACGTCCTTTGTCTGTGTTGCGTGTTCTGTCCCGTCCCTGCGCTTTGGATTATGTTGTTGGATTGTACCTTGTCTTTGTTCTCGGACTCTTCCTTTGGATTATGTTTTGTTTGGCGTTACCTTTTGTTTGAACATTTGCCGCTGTGCTCCCAGTGTACATGATGAAGGTCAGATCTGACACATTATTAATTTTAGTTTCAGTATACATTTATTTGTTGTAATGGAGAAATGGGCTTGTGTTTGAAGCCTCCTGCAGGTGGTTTCTCTCTGATGTGGATTTGCTGCTCCTGTGAATCCTCCCCCAGTGTTTCATTAGCAGCTGGAACCACAGTGACTCTGATAAAACAGGAATTAGCAGAATCCATCTGATATGAAGCTGTGGTTTGAATACCACTTCCCTCCTCTTTGAAGAGTAGTCAGATATCTGGGTTCAGGTTTTTGTACAGCCTCTTCTACACTTTGTATCACTGTGTTTGTAGAGCACAGTAGTAGAGAGCTGTGTCTGCCAGGGTTAGATCTCTGATGGTCAGTGTAGTTGATGATGCTGATGTTTCAGATTCATATCTTCTATCAGGAATATGTTGTCTACCACTCCATGATTTTGCTCCTTTCCAGAGTATAAACTGAGGTGCCTGAAGGTCAGAATGATGTTTGTACCAGTAAAGGCTAATATAACTGTATGTTGTCTGATAGTTGCATGTGAGTGTGACAGATTGCCCTTCTCTGTCACTGACTTCCTCTCGTTCAGGAGAGATTGTGTCTCCAGCTATTAGTCCTGGAAAAAGTAGAGCAAATGAAGCCATTAGACTAACATTGTTCATGAGGCTGAGAGGAGAAGACAGTGGAAAATGGCAGCTGTACAGTGTTACTCTGTGGACACAAACAGCTCAGCTGTTTCCATAAATCTTTAGAAAAGAATAAAAAGATGTTGTGCTTCTATCTTACCAAAGAAAAGAGCAGCAAGAATAATCCCCAGCCAATGTTCCATCTCTACAACAAGGTTTAAATCAACAGGAGAAACTAGCTGATGTTCACATTCAGTCTGAGAATTGTTCTCTTCACAGCAGCAGTTATTATTGACAGAATGGTTGAACACAGTGCAGAAGTAGTGCACCGCCTACTTGATAATGTGGCTCAGCTTGGATTAACAGCAGCTACAGTGTCATCTAGTGGCCAATCAGAATCAGACCACAGAAGAAGAAAAGATGCCACTGAAACTTCAGACTAGTCCAGCAGCATAATCCAGTTGTCAGCTGATGATCTGTTTGTTCAGCATTTTCCAAACTCAACATAGTTAAAGACTCTACTTCTGTGCTGCGTTATCACCTCCCCACATCTCTGAAGTTGTGGATTTACAGCAGCAATTAACAAAGTGATGCTACAAACTGTTGAGTCACCTTTCAAGCTTACAGGTGGAGAGGATTTGATAGTGAAACGAGACATTTTCACTGGAATATTCCTTCAGACTAACAAAACCCACATCTGGATGCTGAGATCTGGAGGTGGGCAGTGAGTTCGGGGCGGCCGTGGCTCAGGAAGTGGAGGAAGTCAAAGGGTTGGTGGTTCAGTCCCCAGCTCCTCCTGTCCACATGCTGAAGTGTCCTTGAACAAGACTCTGAACCTGCTGCAGCTCCACCACCATCAGTGAGAGAGAGTGTGTCTGTTTGTCTGATGGAGAGAATCACTATGAAAGGCCTTGGTATAAAGAGCGTTCTGTACATGCAGCGTATTTAGTGTTTAGAGGAAAATTTGATGTTTGATGATGTCTTTGTTTTCAGAAGACAAAGAAATCATGTTTTTTTAATTAACAGTGCAATGAATCCAGACTGCATCATAAAGCACTGAAGTTTAACAGTGTGTGACTCCCTCTAGTGGACGTTGTGGAGTATTCTGTTGTCTTTGCTCCAAAGGTTTTTGTACAGAGTTTTGGTGTTTCCTGTCACTGTGGGCCTCACAGCACAGTAGTACACAGCAGAGTCTGTCACTGCAGCAGAGGAGATCTGCAGATCCAGATGGGTTTTATCATCACTCACTTTAGCAGACCATCTAGAGTTTGTTGCATTTGTGTTCCCAAGTGAAATGAGGAGCCCTGGTGGTTTTCCTGGATATTGTCGATACCAGAAGAATCGATCTTGACCAGTTGCTTTTTTAGAGTATGTGTAGGACAGAGTAACAGAGCTGCCTTCTAAAGTGAACTCTTCATTCCTGACTGCAGTGAGTTCTTCACAGCTGACACCTGAAGGAAGAGATAACTCTGTTATTTCATGTTGTAAAAGACTCAACAAATGAATCCCATCCAAGTTAGTAATGAAACTTTCTCAGCAGGATCTCACATACCTGTTAGAATGGATAGTAACAGTAGAGAAAGTACATAATAGTCCAATGACAGCATGTTGAATAAAGGGAATGTTTCTGCTTTGTGTATTGAACTCTGCTGAATATGGAAGTTCCTCTCTCTTCTATAGTTCACTAACAGCTTAGCTCCTCCCTCAATCTCTCCGTCTCCTCGCAGCTCTGTAGGTTATAGTGGCTTCTAGTGGTAAGGGCTGTGAATTGCAACCTGATATTAACCAATGGCACACTGGCTGCTCACCCCTCCCTTTGGAAGTCTATAGAGAAGCTACGGTGTCCGACACGTTCTGTTGGTTCTTGTGCTACATAATGCTTGTGGTCCTCCATTTGTCCAAATTCTCCTTCTCTTCTTACTTCTAAAAACCAGACGACTACTTCTTCTTCTTCGTACTTATTCAGTGCAGTGACGAAATGCACTCTGTAGTAGTGATGGGAAAAGTCACTCTTTTGAAAGACTCGAGTCACCAAATCTTACTCATTAAAATGAACTAATCTTTTTTTGTGTCATTTCGTTTATTTTAACTAGGCTGGTTATTGCGGTGCTGCAGCCCTCTAGTGGGCGATTAAAAAAAAACAGTTCTCAAACACAGAAGGCTGCCTGGCTTGCTCTAATTGACAAAGTATAATGCTCAAATTCACCTCTTGATCTTTCTTGGTTCTATAAAGCCCCATGGGGCCACAACCAAATTCAAACCATGGAAAAACCACAGAAATATGTTGTCAATATTCAATTAAGCTGCTACTCCGGCTAAATCCGTTCATTTTCACAATCTTTCCTGAGTATACTAGCAGGCCAGCCATATATATATAATTATTACTATCACTATATCTCTAAAGTGCTCATTCATACAGCAGCCAAACGCCTATCCATGAGTAAAATCTATATATTAACATCAGATTTACAGGGAATATATTGAAGTAATAAGCTTGACACACTATGAATAAAACACACTCTTATTAAAATGTAACAAATTTAATAATAATCTCAAACACTGCAGGTTGTTCACCAGTGAGGAGCGGTGAAACAACAGCACGGCTCTGTCGATAAATAAAAAGTAAAAGTTACGTTGTGTTCTCTGGCGGACCGGATCAGCTGTTAGCTGTAAACAAACCACAGGGCTAACGCTAACGTTGCTACGTGGCTGTGTTTTAATGGTTTAATGAGCCGGTCTGTTTGCTTTGGAGAGGAGACGACCTCTGATGTAATTCGGCTCCAGCTAGAACCCTGTCAGGGCTCTGAAGTGGACCCAGAACAACTCTCATCAGCTGTTGGCTGGAAACACCAGCAGGACTAAAGTTACGGTGCGGCTGTGTTAAAACTATAACTTAGCACAACATCACTGCGGTGTAATAACGTTATGCTTTATTAAATGTCGCAAAATTATCATAATAGATATTCGATATATGTCAGTCCAGTGACTGTTACCTGACAACAGACCTGCCTCTCATTCCCCGGTGCTGGCAGGAAGTCAGCCTGCCGAGTGAAGACAGACTCCGAGGACCAATGTGAGCGCTGAACGATTAGTTCATTCCTGCTCCACAATGAACGACTCAAACCCAGAGACCCACAGTTATGAGTCCTGAACTAATCAATTCTGTTTCCTGTGCTGACGGAGACCTTGCAGCTGCTGTGTAACGAGTAACCATAAGAGTCCAAGACTTTTCACGCATGTGTGAAAATTAACAAATTACTCACTGAGTCAACCCGTTCCTCCCGAGTCACATCCAAGATTAGGTCAAATGAACAAACACTAACCGAGGCAGGTCCCACTAGAAGGAAGCCTACCTGAAGTTCTGGGGTCTCATTTATAAACGATGACGTTGAGCTGGCATCGTGATTGTAAAACCCCCGGGACAAATTTTCACATTATACCACCCTGTGAAAGCAGGTTTTAATGACCACAAACATTCTTATTATTGATTTGAAGTATGCTTTGCACCTGCCTCGGAAGTCTCTTCTCCCCACACTCTGACACACTCACACACACCTACACCTCAGGTAAACACCCCGGCTTGCCCCGCCTCTGTCTGTCTCCCTCCCCCCGTCTGCTCCATTTTCTCCATTAGCTGTATGGTTTTATAAAGTCGTGGTCTGTGCATAAAATGTCCACTGTGACTTGTAACGTAAGTTAATAGTCTACCAATATTTTTTACAGAGTGAAGTCTGCTATTTGCGAGAGGCTCCTGGCAGGAGCATCATTTCTCCTGGCACATAAATTGCCTGGAAATGTTTGCAGTATTCAGAGCTCTGAGGAGTTTTCTGCCGACAATACGGCAGTGGTGGCCTATCTGAATCACCAGGGGGGTCTGCGCTCGCGCCCATTATGCAAACTGGCACATGTGGTCCCAGCAGAGACTGCTGTCCCTCAGAGCGATGTACGTCCCTGGGACCCAGAATCAGGGAGCAGAACTGCTGTCGAGACAGGGGCTGAGGCCCGGGGAATGGAGACTCCACCCCGAGGTGGTGGAGTAATTATGCAAAAGGTTCGGCCCCATAGACGTGGACTTGTTTGCGGTTCGAGACGCTACTCAGCACTAGAGCCCCGTCCGTGAGAAGGATGTACGGCCTGAAGTGGAATGTGTTTTCCACCATGTGTAGAGAACGGGCGGTGGACCCAGTTTTCTGCTCGGTAATTATGATACTGGAGTTCCTCCAGCACCGTTTCTCTGCGGGCCTCTTCCCCTCCCATGCTCAAGGTGTATGTGGCTGCCATTGCAGCATTCCATGCCTCTCTGAGTGATGGGCCCTTGGGGAGTCTACCACTGGTTGTGCGATTCCTCCGTGAAGCCCGGAGGATGAGACCTGTGAGTCGGGTTCCCACCTGGGACCTGGCAGTGGTTCACCTCTCTGAGGAGGGTGGGGGATCTCCAGGCACTTTGGGTTTCTCCTCGATGCCTGGAGTTTGCCCCGGGGAGGGTCAGGGCCATCCTGCACCCTTGTTCAGGTTATGTCCCTAAGGTTCCGGCCAGACTGGCAGGGTCCACGGTGCTGCAGGCGTTTCATCCCCCACCTCATGTGACGGCGGAGGACGGGAGACTTCATCTGCTCTGCCCAGTCAGAGCGCTGAGTATTTATACTCTGAGGTCTTCCCGGTTGAGGAAAGCAGACCAGTTGCTGGTGTGTTTCGGGTCCCCCAAGGCTGGGCTCTCCGCTTCTAAACACACCATGAGCAACTGGATCGTTCAGACTATTTCCCTGGCCTATCAGGTGCACGGTTTGCCTTCACCTATATGTAAGGGCGCACTCTACACGAGGCATGGCGGCTTCTAGGGCCCTCCTCGCAGGGGCATCGCTCCAGGATTTGTGTGATGCGGCTGACTGGGCCACCCCTCACACTTTCATCTGGTTTTACAGTCTGGACCTTCCTTCTGCACCCGGCACTCGTGTGCTCTCCTCTTAGTCGTGCCTCAGGTTGCACGCTGGGGGTAGGCGGGGTTTCGGCGCGGCCTAAGTGGTTATCTCATTCCCATAGTGTTGTCACCTAGTGTCTCGTTCCCCTTCTCGGGGAACAAGGGTTACATACGTAACTCGAGACGTTCCCCTTCGAGGGAAGTCGAACTGCATCGGTCCGCCACACCTCACCCCGCCTGAAGTTCCTTGCTTCATAGAAAAGGGCTAATGTGTCCTGTGTGCCGGCGTGCTTATATACGCCTCCGGTTACGCCGTCACACGCTACCGTTCTAGCAACACCAATAGGATTGGAGTAGTTTCATTCATAATTCAGCCCTGCCACGCCCAGAGGCGTTCCCATACTGTCGTCGCCGACGCAGTGTCTCGTTCCCCTTCTCTGGGAACAAGGTTTACATTCGTAACCCGAGACGTTTTCCTTGGCCGACCTCTTGGACGTCTGTTGCTCTGTACACCAGTACTTTTTCTTTTTCAGGACATTCCAAATTGTTGTGCTTGCTATGCCCAATGTTTGTCCAGTGGCTCTGGTCGATTTTGCTTCTTTTCTCAGCTTGACAATGGCTTGCTTTTCTCCAATAGACAGCTCTCTGGTCTTCAAGTTGGTTTATCCTCTTCAACAGGAAATGCAGTCTTTATATGTTTGAACTAAGGATGAAAACTTAGACTACTCATGCAGAGCTATTTAATGTTTGGACAATCAACCTAAAAGGCAACACCTGGGCAACAAGAAACATCTGGCAGTCACATGTTCCAATACTTTTGCTCACTTGAAAAATGGGTGGGTTCAAACAAAGGGTGGTACATCCTGAGTTGTTTAACACATCTAGATGTGAATACCAGGAAATAAAAGAAGAAATTCTGACCTCTTGTCTCATCTTTTGATCTTAAACCTAAATGTCTTCAGTGAACAACAAAAACAAAACAATTTGCCTTACCGTTCCAATGGGTTTCTCACTGGGTTTTACATCCAGCATCATCAGTGAAGACTCCCCATACTGTCCTGCCTTAACATGGAGGGAAACTGATGGAAACCTCAGGACAGGAAGTTCTTTGTATTGTCTTTATTCTTCAAGTGGAAAATAAGTTGGTGTGTTAACAACATCAGGTACTCAAATGAATATAAATGTAAAGAAAATGTTATCTACATAGTTTACATCACTCTCCTTATCATCATCATCAGTGTTTTAGAGATATTTACAATCTAATTAATTTTTTTTATTGTTTCTGCCCAATTTTTCTTAAAGTTTTTATCATCAGTACAACAAATCCAGACTGTATTATAAATCACTGAAGTTTAACAGTGTGTGACTCCCTCTAGTGGACGTTGTGGAGTATTCTGTTGTCTTTGCTCCAAAGGTTTTTGTACAGCGTTTTGGTGTTTCCTGTCACTGTGGGCTGCAGAGCACAGTAATACACAGCAGAGTCAGACAGCTGAAGCTTCTGGATCTTCAGAGGAACTGATGTCTTGTTGATTTTGGCAAAAATTCTTTCTTCCTCTAAAGGGGTATCCTGTGTTCCAGAGTACAGTTGCAGCATAAACTTTGGGTAATCATTTTCTTCTTGTTTGTACCAGAACAAATAGGAATATGTAGCTGTTTCAAAAGTACAGCCAAGTGTAACTGTGTCTCCTTCAGCAGCAATGACATCTCCTGCTGGCTGGGTCACTCTGTCTTCTCCTTTACACTCTGGGGAAGAAGAGAACATGCAGAGGAAGAGATGGATCAATAAAGATGATTGATTAAAGGAGAACAATCAGTAGGTTTAAAGAGTTACCTAGCCAGAGAGTCAGAATCAGGATGTTTCTCAGCCAGTGGTTCATGTCTGCAGTGAGAGGGGAGGAGAGAGAGGAAGAACATTGATACTCTGATGGATCTGGGCCTTCACATCATTGGCCCTTCCTCTTCATCATCTGTTGAGGAACTCTCAACATTTACATCTCATTTACATCTCAGCTGTTTAGCTGATGCTCTTATCCAGAGCAGCTCATAATGAGGAGCTTTAACATGTGAACTTTCTGTTACAACAAAGTCTCTTTAACCACTTTTCACCCTGGAATAGTTAATTCATCAACATGGGTCTGTAATCATTTTAGTTTGTCTCATCATCAGTGATACCAAAGCATTCTGTGTAGAAGAAGACTTCCTTGTGGAGTGCCTTACTGTACAGAAATAGCCTCAATTAAACACCATGATCTGGATTAACTGTGTTTTATTAAAAACAGGAGTAATGTTGTAACTTGTCATTAGATTGTGTTGTCAGTGTCCACTTGGTGGCGCTGCTGTTCAGTAAAAGGAGGTGCTGCAGTGAGTAAATCTTCAGAGGAGCTGTCAGGTTTTTGTACAGAGTTTTGGTGTTTCCTGTCACTGTGGGCTTCACAGCACAGTAGTACACAGCAGAGTCTGTCACTGCAGCAGAGGAGATCTGCAGATCAATTTGTTCTTGCTCCACTGTAATCTGCACTCCAGATGTTGCATTTCTTAGTATTTGTCCTGATTCCAGATGAAAGATGAGGAACTCCTGGATGTTGTCGATACCAGAAAAAATTATCTCCAACAGTTGCTTGTTTAGAGTATGTGTAGGACAGAGTAACAGAGCTGCCTTCTAAAGTGAACTCTTCATTCCTGACTGGAGTGAGTTCTTCACAGCTGACACCTGAAGGAAGAGATAACTCTGTAACTTTACAATCTAAAGGTTTCTATCAGTGAAGCTCTCTTAATGTTGATGATCTCACCTACCTCTTATTGTGAGCAGAAACAAAGTCACAAACAGACTGAACTTCACTGACAGCATCTTAAAGAGAAAGAGAATCTGTCTGGTTTTGGATCAAACACCACTGTTTGACAAGTTTGTGTCTTTTCTGTCCTTGAGTCCCAGTTTTGCTCCTCCCTTAATCCCTCCCTCCTTCCTCTCACAACTTTGACAAATAGTGTGTTTGTCTCTGCTGTAGTGCTGTTATTCACTAAATGACATAATTTCCATCAGGTAACAAGTAGCTAATAAGGTAACACTGATTGACTCTTTGCAGAACATGTGAAGGTCCTGACTGAGGTCAACCTTTACACAGACGATATTCTACTTACTAGTATCTACTTCTGATGCTGTACCTGTGTTGCCTTATGATCTATTGCCTACCTGGTTAAAATAACAGATTTGCACCTACATTTTCTGAACTTTTATCTTCTGTTGTTTGAAGTTATTGCTGAAGATTTTAGTATGTAAATTAATTTTTCAATCAACTTTTGCTACAGATTCTTTAAATATGTCATTCATTTAATTTCGTCCAGCATGTGTCTGGTCCAACTCATAACCATGGCCACACATTAGATTTAGTCTTTACTCTTCATCTGAGTATAGATTCTATTGTCTTGTTTCTCCTCACCTTTGTATCCATGCTGCCTAAGACTAAATTGCATGTCTGTTGTAAGAAGTCAAAAGGTCCTTCATATACAAATAGCAAACAATTGAAAGCTGCAAGAGCCAACTATTTCAGTAACCTCCTCACCAGTTACCAGAATAATCCTAGATTCCAGTTTAAAACCATTAGACAGACTCATCAACTCTGCTCCCCCTGCCTTACCAGCCTCTTCAAATGCTGACTGTCAACGGTTTTATTATCTTTTTATAAGTAGAAAATCACTGACATTAGGTCTAACACCTACTACCACTGTTGTTGCTGATATTTCTTATTATCCTGCCTGTCCTGAACTGCTCAGCAATTTTCAGCTAATGTCTTTTCCTGAGCTCATCGATACTGTCTCTCACATGCTTTCCTCTTCAAGCCCTCTTGACATCTTAGCCACATCCCTCCTAACGAAGGTTATAGTGGACATCGGCCTTTGCTTACCTCACGTCATTAAATGTTCCCTTTCTTCCTGCCGCATCCTTAATTATTTTAAGCAAGCCAGCATTCAGCCTTTATTTAAAAAGCATAACCTTGATTAATGGCTTCAACAGATCTATAGACCCATTTCTAAGCTTGCTTTCATATCATAAGTTCTTGATGGTGCTAACTCAACTCTTAGCTGTGTTAGACTGGGTTTCACAAACTTCACATTACAGAAACCGCCCTCATTATGGTTACATATGATTTACTGATGCCGATGCTGGGGAGTCACATGTTTTATTGTTGCTCAACCTTAGTAATTCGCTTAACACTATTGATCAAATAATTGAATTTCCTGTCTCCATTGGTACTTATGTTTCATCTTACCCTCTGCTGAAGTGTGGGGTGGCTCAGGGATCTATTCTTGGTCCCATTTTGTTGTCCTTTTATATGCTTCCATTAGGAAACATTATCAGTTATTATAAAAGAGTCTCTCATCACTGCTACGCTGATGATACACATATTTACTTGTCCTTTTAGCCAGATAACATTAGCTGTCAATGTAATGGAGTTCTTGTTTGTTATTGCGAAATGGATGACTTGTTAATTTCTGCAGCTCAACTCAAACAAGACAGAAATAATAATATTTGGCCCTGATCACCTAGTAAGCAAACAACAACCGTTTATTGGTCCACTGACAACCAATTGAAAATCTCCAGCCAGAAATCTAGTTGTAACATTTAATCCTGCTACTTCCACCTTAGAAATATTACCAAAATAAAATCAGCTATGTCCTTTATCTTTTCACACCTGGACTATTGCAGTGCACTGTG
Organism: Micropterus salmoides; assembly: GCF_014851395.1. NCBI lineage: Eukaryota > Metazoa > Chordata > Actinopteri > Centrarchiformes > Centrarchidae > Micropterus > Micropterus salmoides. Next base: position 17,595 of record NW_024040298.1, on the reverse strand, counting down.
TGTGACTCCCTCTAGTGGACGTTGTGAAGTATTCTGTTGTCTTTGCTCCAAAGGTTTTTGTACAGAGTTTTGGTGTTTCCTGTCACTGTGGGCTGCAGAGCACAGTAGTACACAGCAGAGTCTGTCACTTTAGCTGAGATGATCTGCAGATTCACACGCTTGTCTGTTTTGTTAATGTGAGCTGAGAAAACAGAACCAGGGGATGAATCGTTCCTCCCTCTGTGATGGAGAGCAGGAACTCTGGTCTGGATCTCTGGTATTGTCGGTACCACTGGATATTGGTGATGAAACCCTCATATTTACAGGTCAGGTTGATGTTTCCTCCCTCTGCAACATGTTCTTCAGGACTTTCTGGCGTTATGCTGTTCATGGAACCCAGGGCTGCAAAATGAGTCATTCATGTCAGTTAGTCTGCAAGAGATTCTAACATCAAGAGACTCAACAGAGGTTCTTGACTTTCTGGATTCATTCAATAAACCAAATGTCTGTTTCTATCATGGAAGTTGTTCCCTTCCACAGAGAAACCTCTAGTTCTGAAATGTAGACCAAATATCTGGTTAATCCAGCAGGTTAATGAGCCTTTCATCTGTGTTCCAACACTCACCTATGAAGTGAGAGCAAAGTAAAAAGAGGTAAAGCAACATGTCTTTGGAGTTGTTAAAGCCAGACAGACAGCAGATGAGCAATGTTCTTCCACTGCAGTAGAATGAAGAAACTAAACAGCCTCTCTGCTGCACAGCCCTTCTCCTCAACATCAAGCTGATTGTGCTTTTAGTTCCTCAAACATTTCTGCTCTGGAGACGCAAAGAATCTCATTGGTTGAGTTGGACTTCAGTGGGCGGGGCCAGAGAATCCCCTTTTTAGAGATTGGCTGTCTACCAAAGTTCAGTTCAGCCAGTGAGATTATTTGTGCATCCAGAGCAGCTCTGCCTCAGAGAAATGTTTCCTTTCAGTTCTTCACACCATTGTGAGACCGAGGCAGGTCCCACTAGAAGGAAGCCTACCTGAAGACCTGCTCTTTATTCTGGGAACATGGAGGACATTTCATTAGGGACGTCCTGATCAGGTTCTTTTGTCCCCTACAAGTGCTTTGCTCAGTCTTTTAATATGACGTATCTGTCCACACAGAGTCCTGATCTGATACCTGTATGCTTGACAGTTGAATAATAGCTGTCATCTCATCTGATAAAACACATCATAGGTGGTCACAGGCCTTGTTGTAAAGCTCTAGTAGGACAGTGTCTGAAATATCCAGAGGGTAGGGCGCACCGTGACTCCAAAAGACTGTATAAACCTGTAATTCTCTACCACAGCTTTGAATTTAATCTTGGTAATCCTTTTGGCCTTGTCCCTGTCTGAAGGAAATGTCTCTCTCCTTTATAGTATCGTCAGTCTTTGTTGCTTTGGTGCAGCCTTTGCTGAGTTACCTGAGTTCACTCACTGTATTCTGTTAGCTGCCGTATCAAAGTGGTAATTTTATTTAATTTAACAGGGACAGTTCACATTAATCAACACCGTAGTTAGACTTCAATGTAAATGTACATCAGAACAATGTTTCAACAAGTACTGCAAGAAAAATACATTAAAAGTATCATGCATAACTACATTACAAAAGTGATTAAAGTACGTGTCATGGGGCTACCCCATGCCTTCATTTAAGCCAGCGGTAGCATTGTTCTTAGCATCCTGAGCTAACCTTAGCTGAACATTAGCATAGGACATTTAGCATTAGCAATACCTTTAGCATATGGGCTAGCATCAATGGACTCATGGCATTTCATGTCATTTCATGTCATTTCAAGTCAGTTCATTTAAGTACTAGTCAGAAGAGTTGAAATCATGATTGGATAAATACAACACATACACAGTTCATTTCAAGTCATTTATTTTAGCTTACTGGATTTACCCAAGGTCATCCAAATGTTTGTATGTTTCATTCACCTGTTCTCATCCTCAAGCAGGGATCTGGGTTCAAGTTTTTTGCAATTTCTCTTTAATGACTGTTTTAGCTTCAGATTTACTTAGCAGAACTTGTATATCAACTGACTTTGATTTAAGTGCTTGTTTTGCCAGAATATCAGCGTCTTCATTTCCTTCTACCCCTACATGGGCAGGAACCCAAACAAAGCAGACAGTCCAGCCCTTATGATATAATCTACATAGAGAGCTATGAATACTAAATAACAGATTTAATACTGGTGAGCGCTGCCCAGCTATCTGATGCAATGACCACCTTGCTTTCCTTATTTTCTTCTATCCACTGTAATGCCATCAAAATGGCCATAAGCTCAACTATATACTGATAGATGATCTGGTTCTCTTTTTAATGCCTAGTTTGTATGCTGGGATGTATATGGCAGCTCTTGTCCGTCCGGTCTCTGGATCTTTAGAGCCACCAGTAAAGACCATGTGGTTATCTCTATAGTGCTGCTCTATGTAACTTTCTGCTATTCTTCCCGTGTGTTTGCTTGGGTTTCTTTTTGATTATTTGCTCTATATGCAGGTCAATGGATGGATTTACAAAAAATCACGGAGGAAGATCTGGATATGGGACTACTGGGATATATTTTATACTGCACAGGCCAAGTTTTTCTGCTTTCGCATTTCCCACCCATCCAAAACTGAAACAGCTACTTTTATTGTGTTCCCAACATTCTTCTAGGCTGGCTTTAGCGCGGGGTGAGAGCTACAGTGTCCCTGAAGATTAGCCCAGTATGTTAGCATAATTCTTGTTCTTCTTATTCTTAGTGGCTGTTCCCCCATTTCCACTTGCATGGCAGCCACTGGACAGGTCTTAAATGCTCCACTGCATGTCCTTAACGCTTGTGCCTGTTCCACATCTAGTTTTTTAAGATGCCATTCTGCTGCTGACATATATGCTGTACATCCATAATCTAGTGTAGATCTCATCAAGGTCTGATATATTTTAAGCAATGATGTTGTAGTGGCCCCCCAGTCCCTTCCTGACAGACATCTTATAAAAGGTTATTGATTTTTTGCATTTCTCTTTGACCTTATCAGTGTGCTGTTTCCAGGTCAACTTTTCATCAAACAACACTCCAAACAGTCTGATAACTTTTACTTTTTCAAGGGTTTGATCATATAATTTTAAGGACACTTCTTTATGTCTCCTGGAAAAACATATCACTTGGGTCTTTGCACCTGACACCTTAAAACCCCAGTTATTTGCCCACTGTCCACCTCCACAATTGCTGCCTGTAATTTTTTCTGAATAAATTTCAAATTCCGTCCTCTTATTCATAGGGTGCCATCGTCTGCATACAAGGACTTCCCAATACTTCTTTCCACTTTTTCAAAAATATCATTGATCATGATGTTAAATAGTACTGGACTACACACACTCCCTTGTGTGCTATTGGTATTTTGCCTGTTTCCCAAATCTGGTTAAATAATCTTAAAACTACAGGAAGTGCACTATCTTCCAAGTGAGCTAACATGCTATAACAGATGTTGTCCTTCCCTGGAGATGATTGTCTTGTCTTTGAGATAGCCCTCCTTAACTCAAATAAGCTAAATGGTACATCTAAATCATCAGTTGTTGTGCTCTTCTGTATATTGACACCTGGGTTCATGGCAAGAGTGTTGTCTCTGCATTTTCTGGCTTCGACTAATAAATTATCTGAACTGTGTACTTGAACTAATGTTTCTGCCAACATTTCTACCTTCTCCACATTACTGATTGCTGTTTTATTGCCACTTATTAAGACTGGCATTATATAACTCCTTCTGATTCCACTCATTTTTCTAACCATTCCCCAAATATCAGCCAGTGATGTCTCTCTTCCAGTCTTATTGCAGTAATCCCTCCAGTATTCACGATTTGTTGCTCTTATAGTCTTCTGGACTATGGCCTGTGATCTTTTGTAATTAATGTCTCTAGTGAACGATGTTTTTTTAACTACCTAAATGCCTTGTTTCTTCTTTTAATAGCTTTGCTACAATTTACATCCCACCATGGTCCATTCTTTTTCACTCTGCTCCCTGTACTTCTTGGTATCGTTTCCTCTGCTGCATTTATAATGACTCACAACAACTTTTTATTACATTGGTCCCCATCTGATAAATCTTCTCTGATTAAACTCTCACACTTATTTTTACATAATTTTTGAAATGTGTCCCAATCTGCTCCGTCTAGTTTCCACCTTTTTATTCTTGAGTTTTCCTCGTATCTCTACTCCGATCTTAACTATTATCGGGTAGTGATCACTACCTCCTGATTATGTATTTAACACCTCCCATGTGGTAATGCCTGCTACTCCCTGATATACTAATGTTAAGTGAATTGCACTTTCTGTATTTTGAACACTGTTATATCTGGTGCCACTTCCATCATTCATGCAAACTAATCCCTTATCCACAATTAATTCCTCTATGATTAATCCATTAGTATGCCTTATTTTATAGCTGCATGCTAATGTTAGCTTAAACTACATGCCTTTTTTAAACTACATGCCTTATTTTATATGTGCATGCTAATGTTAGCGTAAACTACATGCCTTATTTTATAGCTTCATGCTAACATTAGCTTAAACTACATGCCTTATTTGAAACTACATGCCTTATTTTATATGTGCATGCTAATGTTAGCTTAAACTACATGCCTTATTTTATAACTTCATGCTAACATTAGCTTAAACTACATGCCTTATTTTAAACTACATGCCTTATTTTACATGTGCATGCGAATGTTAGCTTAAACTACATGCCTTATTTTATAGCTTTATGCTAACATTAGCTTAAACTACATGCCTTATTTTAAACTACATGCCTTATTTTATATGTGCATGCTAATGTTAGCTTACACTACATGCCTTATTTTATATGTGCATGCTAATGTTAGCTTAAACTACATGCCTTATTTTATAGCTGCATGCTAAAGTTATCTTAAACTACATGCCTTATTTTATAGCTACATGCCTTATTTTATATCTGCATGCTAATGTTAGCTTAAACTATATGCCTTGTTTTAAACTACACGCCTTATTTTATAGCTGCATGCTAAAGTTAGCTTAAACAATTCGCCTTATTTCATAGCTGCATGCTAAAGTTAGCTTAAACGACATGCCTTATTTTATAGCTGCATGCTAAAGGTAGCTTAAACTACTCGCCTTATTTTATATCTGCATGCTAACGTTAAGTGTCAATGTTAATAAAAATGTATTTTATAAGCTGCCTATAAATATTAAGATTTTTTAACCCTAACCCACTACAAGTGTCTTACAAGGAAATAACAATTATTTTAATTTATCAATAACCAGCCCTTATAAAATGTTAATAAACAGCTTAATAATGTTTATGACAGGTAAATAAACATCAACAAGTTCCTAATAAGGGCCTATAAGTGTCTTATCAATAATAAATGAGTTAATTGTGCTTTAGTTAACACTTATTTGTGTTATAAACATCTTTATAAAGTGTTTGATTATTTTTTAATTGCTGCTTATTAACTGTTAATTACTGCTTATTACAAGCACCTTCAAATAAAGTGTTACCGAGACATATTTATATATACTGGTGCTCTAAATTCTCTGCAAATCAGCCAAAGTGAAAGCACTTGTGATTAACTTAAAGAAAATAGAGCTCACAGCCGGATGTTCATCAGTCAGTTATCGTCTATTCCATAAACCAATCACAATGTGTTTTAAGACTCCATATAGCATTCAAAGTCCACGGGGCATCATCAACCTGTTCACGTTTCTAACAGATTTTCCCCACTCAGCGACACACCCGCTGAGAAACCAACTCTGATCATTGGCAGCTCCATTTTGAGAAACGTGAAGTTAGCGAAGCCAGCGGCCATAGTTAAGTGCATCCCTGGGGCCAGAGCGGGCGACATTGAGTCTTATTTGAAACTGCTGGCTAAGGATAAACGTAAATACAGTAAGATTGTTATTCACGTCGGCGGTAATGACTCCCGGTTACGCCAATCGGAGGTCACTAAGATTAATGTTGAGTCGGTGTGTACATATGCAAAAACAATGTCGGACACCGTAGTTTTCTCTGGACCCCTGCCAAATCTGACCAGTGATGACATGTATAGCCGCATGTCGTCATTCCGCCGCTGGTTGTCGAGGTGGTGTCCAGCAAACGATGTGGGCTTTGTTGATCATTGGCAGACTTTCTGGGGAAGACCTGGTCTGATTCGGAGAGACGGCATCCATCCCACTTGGGAAGGAGCAGCTCTCATTTCTAGAAATCTGGCCAAGTTTATTAGTGGACCAAATCCATGACAACCCAGAGTTGAGACCAGGAGGCAGAGTCGCAGTTTAACACACTTCTCTGCCCTTCTTTTTCAGCAGTTACCCACCCAAAACCCTACGCAGAGTCGCAGTCTAACACACTTCTCTGCTCCTCCATTTCAGGAGTTACTTAGTGAAAACCCTATAGTGACGGTGTCTGCCCCCCGACCATCGAAATTATTTAAAAAGGTAAACAGAAGAGGAGCTGTGCATAAAAACCTCATAAAAATTAAAACCACAAGAGCAATAGTGCAAACGAATAGGAGAGTTAAATGTGGACTCTTAAACATCAGATCTCTCTCTTCTAAAGGTGTACTAGTAAATGAACTAATATCAGATTATGATATTGATTTATTTGGTCTTACTGAAACCTGGCTGGGTGATGGAGAATATGTTAGCCTAAATGAATCCACCCCTCCCAGTCATATTAATACTCACATTCCTCGAGGCACAGGCCGAGGAGGTGGAGTTGCAGCTATCTTCGACTCTAGCCTATTAATCAGCTCTAAACCTAAACTAAACTATAACTCATTTGAAAGTCTTGTTCTTAGTCTTTCGCACCCAAGTTGGAAATCACTGCAACCAATTCTTTTTGTTATAGTGTACCGAGCACCTGGTCCGTACTCTGAATTCTTATCTGAATTTGCAGAGTTTTTGTCAACTTTAGTCCTTTAAAACGGACAAAGTTATTATTGTAGGAGATTTTAATATTCATGTGGATGTTGAGAATGACAGCTTCAGTACTGCGTTTATCTCTTTGTTAGATTCCATCGGCTTCTCTCAGAGTGTTCATGAACCGACTCACTGTTTTAACCACACCCTCGACCTTGTTTTGGTGTATGGTATTGAAATTGAACATTTAGTGGTGTTCCCACAGAATCCCTCTTTATCCGACCACTGTTTGATAACTTTTGAGTTTGTATTGCTGAACTACACGCCACTGGGCAAAAATTTCTATACAAGATGTCTGTCTGATAGTGCCATAGCTAAATTTAATGATGCGATTCCATCAGCTCTAAATACATTATCTAGTCACAAAGTAACGGAGGACTCCTATGCTAATTTCAGTCCCTCCCAAATCGATCATCTTGTTGATAGTGCTGCAGGCTCGCTGCGAATGACACTCGACTCTGTAGCCCCTCTAAAAAAGAAAATATTAAAACAAAGACGGTTAGCTCCATGGTATAATACTGAAACTCGCAAATTAAAGCAAATATCACAGAAACTTGAGAGGAATTGGCGTTCTACCAAAGTGGAAAATTCTCGTTTAATTTGGCAAGATAGTCTTAAAACTTATAGGAAGGCCCTCCGTAATGCCAGAGCAGCGTACTACTCGTCATTAATAGAGGAAAATAGGAACAACCCAAAGTTTCTTTTCAGCACTGTAGCCAGGCTGACAGAGAGTCACAGCTCTATTGAGCCAAGTATTCCCATAGCTCTCAGTAGTTACGATTTCATGAGCTTCTTTAATGATAAAATTCTAGCTATTAGAGACAAAATTCACCAAGACCTGCCCTCAATTGGCACCGACTTATCTCTTAACTCAGGAACCTTAGAAACAGCTGTAGAACCAGATACATGTTTAGACTGTTTTGCTTCCCTCAATCTTTACCAACTAACTTCAATAATTTCTTCATCTAAACCATCAACCTGCCTCTTAGACCCCATCCCGACTAGGCTGCTTAAAGATGTTCTACCCTTAGTCAGCACCTCTATACTAGATATGATCAATCTATCTTTATCAACAGGCTATGTACCACAGTACTTTAAAGTAGCTGTAATTAAACCTCTTCTGAAAAAGCCCAAACTTGATCCGGATGTTTTAGCCAACTATAGACCTATATCTAACCTTCCATTTCTCTCTAAGGTTCTGGAGAAAGCAGTTGCTAAACAGCTGTGTGACTTTCTACAGAGCAATAGTTTATTTGAGGATTTTCAGTCAGGATTTAGAGCTCATCATAGCACAGAGACAGCACTGGTGAAAATTACTAATGACCTCCTTATTGCATCAGACAAAGGACTTGTCTCTGTACTGGTTTTATTAGATCTTAGTGCTGCATTTGATACCATTGACCATCAGATCCTATTGCAGAGACTGGAATATTTCATTGGCATTAAAGGAACCGCTCTAAGCTGGTTTAAGTCCTATTTATCAGATCGATTTCAGTTTGTACATGTTAACGATGAGTCCTCCATGCACGCCAAAGTTACTCATGGAGTTCCTCAAGGATCTGTCCTTGGACCAATCCTCTTCACTTTATATATGCTTCCTTTAGGCAATATTATCAGGAAACATTCCATAAGCTTTCATTGTTATGCAGATGATACTCAGTTATATCTATCGATCAAGCCAGATGAAACTCATCAGTTAGCTAAACTTCAAATGTGCCTTCAGGATGTTAAAACCTGGATGACCTGTAATTTTCTCATGTTAAACTCAGATAAAACTGAAGTTATTGCTCTGGGGCCTAAGCACCTCCGTGACGCATTGTCTAAAGATATAGTTTCCCTTGATGGCATCGCCTTGGCCTCCAGCACCACTGTGAGGAATCTTGGAGTTATCTTTGATCAGGACATGTCGTTTAAGTCTCACATTAAGCAAATTTCAAGGACCGCCTTTTTTCACCTACGTAATATTGCGAAAATCAGGAACATCCTGTCTAAAAATGATGCAGAAAAACTAGTCCATGCATTTGTTACTTCTAGGCTGGATTACTGCAATTCCTTATTATCAGGCTGCTCGAAAAAGTCCATTAAGACTCTTCAGCTGATCCAGAATGCTGCAGCACGTGTTCTGACAGGAACCAGGAAAAGAGATCACATTTCTCCTGTTTTAGCTTCTCAGCATTGGCTTCCAGTAAAATCCAGAATAGAATTTAAAATCATTCTTCTTACCTACAAAGCTCTTAATGGTCAGGCACCATCTTATCTTAAAGAGCTCATAGTACCTTACTACCCCACCAGAGCACTGCGCTCCCAGAATGCAGGGTTACTTGTGGTTCCTAGAGTCTCCAAAAGTAGACTAGGAGCCAGAGCGTTCAGCTATCAAGCTCCTCTCCTGTGGAACCAGGTTCCAGTTTGGGTTCAGGAGGCAGACACCATCTCCACATTTAAGAGTAGGCTTAAGACTTTCCTCTTTGATAAAGCTTATAGTTAGGGCTGGCTCAGGTAGTCCTGAACCATCCCTTAGTTATGCTGCTATAGGCCTAGACTGCCGGGGGATTTCCCATGATGCACTGAGCTCCTCTCTCCTCTACTTTCTCTCCCTCTGTATGCAACCTTATCCCATTATTGCATGTTACTAACACAACTTCTCCCCTTTCTGGTAGTCTTGTGCTTTCTCGTCTCTCTCTGTGGAGTCTGGATCTGTGGTTGCAGGTCACCTGCTGCCCCCGTGTTCCTGCTCGACACCCTCTGCTGCAACGACTATTTTTGCTAGTCTTATTGTTATTATTGTTATTATAATCATTAACATTACGACTGTTACCATTAACACTATTATAAATATCTGTACCATTTTTCATTTAGTCTATAGCAACATTACCTTCACTGTGTGTACCTCTGTGTGTATATTGTGTAGGCTGCCTCCCTCCCCTCTCTCTCTCCTTACATCTCTCTCTCCTTACATCTCTCTCTCTCTCTCCTTACATCTCTCTCTCTCTCTCTCTCTCTCTCTCTCTCTCTCTCTCTCTCTCTCTCTCTCACCCCAACCGGTCGAGGCAGATGGCCGCCCACCCTGAGCCATGGTTCTGCTCGAGGTTTCTGCCTCTTAAAAGGAAGTTTTTCCTTGCCTCTGTCGCCTAGTGCTTGCTCTTGGTGGGAACTGTTGGGCTTCTGTAAATAACATCACAGAGTACGGTCTAGACCTGCTCTTTTATGAAAAGCGCTGTGAGATAACTGTTGTTGTGATTTGGCGCTATATAAATAAAATTGAATTGAAATTGAATTGAATATTATTGACATGGTGTCATGGTTTTGGGTTTTGATGTTGTTATTTTCTATTTTATGTTGTATCTCCTGTGTCTTGTCTTACTTTATTTCCTGCCCTCGTGTTTTCCCGCCTGTTTGATTGGCTGCCCTATCCTAATTAGTTTCACCTGTGTCTACTTAATCTCCCCTCACTTGTGTATTTAGTCTGTGCGCCTGCCTTGTCTTTGTCTATATGTCAAGCTTTCTAGCCATTTCCCAGTGTTTTCCTGTGTTGTGGATTTTTGGCCTGATGTATTAGACCGTTTAGATTTGGTTTATTGCTGCTTCCTTTGGATGTGTTTGCTATGTGTCTGCCTGTGTGGACCTTGGCCTGCCTCAGCTTGCTGTAAGTCAGTGTACTCTTTTATTTTGAAAACCATAAAACTGAACCTGCCTCTGGTTCTGGGTCTGGTCGACTCCCTCGTGTTCCTCTTTGCCCAATTGAACTTACTGTGACACAAGATATTATCTCTGTATGTTCCCTTTGCCTATAGGTTTAAAAATTATGATTGAAAAACCCTCGAGGAAGATCATTCAGAGACATCCCCTCCTAATGAAAGGCTTCCTGCTAAGTGTTGTTAAAATGTTTTATACCTATAAGATATTACAAATATTTCATTGATTCATGTAGAATATACAGTGGGTACGGAAAGTATTCAGACCCCTTTACATTTTTCACTCTTTGTTTCATTGCAGCCATTTTCCAAAAATCAAAAAAGTTCATTTTATTTCTCAGTAATGTACACTCAGCACCCCATCTTGACAGAAAAAAACAGAAATGTAGAAATTTTTGCAAATTTATTAAAAAAGAAAAACTGAAATATCACATGGTCATAAGTATTCAGACCCTTTGCCGTGAGACTCATATTTAACTCAGGTGCTGTCTATTTCTTCTTATCATCCTTGAGATGGTTCTACACCTTCATTTGAGTCCAGCTGTGTTTGATTATACTGATTGGACTTGATTAGGAAAGCCACACACCTGTCTATATAAGACCTTACAGCTCACAATGCATGTCAGAGCAAATGAGAATCATGAGGTCAAAGGAACTGCCTGAAGAACTCAGAGACAGAATTGTGGCAAGGCACAGATCTGGCCAAGGTTACAAAAAAATTCTGCTGCACTTAAGGTTCCTAAGAGCACAGTGGCCTCCATAATCCTCAAATGGAAGACGTTTGGGACGACCAGAACCCTTCCTAGAGCTGGCCGTCCGGCCAAACTGAGCTATCGGGGGAGAAGAGCCTTGGTGAGAGAGGTAAAGAAGAACCCAAAGGTCACTGTGGCTGAGCTCCAGAGATGCAGTCGGGAGATGGGAGAAAGTTGTAGTAAGTCAACCATCACTGCAGCAATCCACCAGTCGGGGCTTTATGGCAGAGTGGCCCGACGGGAGCCTCTCCTCAGTGCAAGACACATGAAAGCCCGCATGGAGTTTGCTAAAAAACACCTGAAGGACTCCAAGATGGTGATAAATAAGATCCTCTGGTCTGATGAGACCAAGATAGAACTTTTTGGCCTTAATTCTAAGCGGTATGTGTGGAGAAAACCAGGCACTGCTCATCACCTGTCCAATACAGTCTCAACAGTGAAGCATGGTGGTGGCAGCATCATGCTGTGGGGGTGTTTTTCAGCTGCAGGGACAGGACGACTGGTTGCAATCGAGAGGAAAGATGAATGCGGCCAAGTACAGGGATATCCTGGACGAAAACCTTTTCCAGAGTGCTCTGGACCTCAGACTGGGCCGAAGGTTTACCTTCCAACAAGACAATGACCCTAAGCACACCGCTAAAATAACGAAGGAGTGGCTTCACAACAACTCCGTGGCTGTTCTTGAATGGCCCAGCCAGAGCCCTGACTTAAACCCAATTGAGCATCTCTGGAGAGACCTGAAAATGGCTGTCCACCAACGTTTACCATCCAACCTGACAGAACTGGAGAGGATCTGCAAGGAGGAATGGCAGAGGATACCCAAATCCAGATGTGAAAAACTTGTTGCATCTTTCCCAAAACGACTCATGGCTGTATTAGATCAAAAGGGTGCTTCTACTAAATACTGAGCAAAGGGTCTGAATACTTATGACCATGTGATATTTCAGTTTTTCTTTTTTAATAAATTTGCAAAAATTTCTACATTTCTGTTTTTTTCTGTCAAGATGGGGTGCTGAGTGTACATTACTGAGAAATAAAATGAACTTTTTTGATTTTTGGAAAATGGCTGCAATGAAACAAAGAGTGAAAAATTTAAAGGGGTCTGAATACTTTCCGTACCCACTGTAAGTAATTTAAGACTTCATCATCACATAAGTTTAACAGTGTGTGACTCCCTCTAGTGGACGTTGTGGAGTATTCTGTTGTCTTTGCTCCAAAGGTTTTTGTACAGAGTTTTGGTGTTTCCTGTCACTGTGGGCCTCACAGCACAGTAGTACACAGCAGAGTCTGTCACTGCAGCAGAGGAGATCTGCAGATCCAGATGGGTTTTATCATCACTCACTTTAGCAGACCATCTAGCGTTTGTTGCATTTTGTGTTCCCACATGAAGGATGATGAACTGTGGTGGTTTTCCTGGATATTGTCGATACCAGAAGAAATATTCAGTGCCATAACTTGAGTATTTGTAGGACAGAGTAACAGAGCTGTCTTCTAAAGTGAACTCTTCATTCCTGACTGGAGTTAGTTCTTCACAGCTGACACCTGAAGGAAGAGATAACTCTGTAAATTTAATCTAAAATCACTGATAGAAATCTAAAGGTTTCTATCAGTGAAGCTCTCTTAATGTTGATGATCTCACCTACCTCTTATTGAGAGCAGAAACAAAGTCACAAACACACTGAAGTTCACTGACAGCATCTTAAAGAGAATCTGTCAAGTCTGTTAAAGTGTCTTTTCTGTCCTTGAGTCCCAGTTTTGCTCCTCCCTTAATCCCTCCCTTCTTCCTCTCACAACTCTGACAAATAGTGAGTTTGTTATTCACTGAATGACATCATTTCCATCAGGTAACAAGTAGCTGATAAGGAAATACTGATTGATTCTTGACAGAATATGTGAAGGTCCTGACTGAAGTCAGTCTTTACGCAGACGATATTATATAATTATTCACTTTACTACATCTGTGTCACATTTTAGGACAAATCAAATCCTGACAAGACATTACAAAAATGAATTGAGTAAAGTAGATGATCAGCTCCAGAGAGGGAGATTGTTTGCATCTGTCAAATTTTCTTGTTCATCTTTGAAGTTTGTTCTGTAAACTATATCATGGACAATGATTAGTGCATAAACGTTTCAATATCCAGACTGGATTTTGCATATTTGACCAAGGTCATCATAATGTGGGTGAAAGTGGGACTGGTTACTCAGGGTCCCAATGGGGTGAGGGCCCTCAAAGCATGGAAGGAAAAGTTTGTTTCTGTTTGCAATGTTTTATTTCTAAGCAGGTAATGTCATAACTAAATTAAAATTCGCTGAATAACTTTTTAACAGCCACTTTATTTGGTACACCTTGTTAGTACCGGGTTGGACCCCCTCTTGACTTCAGAACTGCCTTAATTTTTCGTGGCATACTTTCAACAAGGTGTTGGAAACATTCCTCAGACACTTTGGTCCATATAAACATGATAGTATCACGCAGTTGCTGCACATTTGTCGGCTACACGTCCATGCTAATTTCCCATTCCACCACATCCCAAACGTGCTCTGTTGGATTGAAATCTGCTGACTGTGAAGGCCACTGGAGCACAGTGAACTCATTGTCATGTTCAAGAAACCCGTTTGAGGTGATTTGAGCTTTGTGACATGGTGAATTATCCATAAAGGCAGCAGGGGTTGTAGCCAATTATGTGGTCTGGTATCTGCCACACAGACCACTGGTCGCTACCACTAGGGGCGCTAAAGACGGTGGTCGCTGCCACACTGGTCACTGCCACTAGGGGCGCTAAAGACGGTGGTCGCTGCCACACTGGTCACTGCCACTAGGGGCGCTAAAGACGGTGGTCGCTGCCACACTGGTCACTGCCACTAGGGGCGCTAAAGACGGTGGTCGCTGCCACACTGGTCGCTGCCACTAGGGGCGCTGAAGATAGTGGTCACTGCCACACTGATCACCTATTTGCAGCTGGTTTTATCTACTATGTAATAGATCTTTATAATAATTCTTTGTTAAATATACTATATTTATCGATTATGCCTACTCTTATTGTTGCACTATATATTGCGGTTTGTGTGGTTATAGCCTACAGTAACAAATATATCTAGATCATAATACCTTGTTAAATATAGCCTACTCATTTTTGATTAACTATATTCTTATTGTTAAAATCAGTCTAGCTTGGATTCAACCAACAAGTTGTCACCACACTTTCCTTCACAGGTGACAACACTGGCCTTCTTCTTATAGGCAAGATTTATTACTGCAGGTTAACCACACAAACTGCAATATACAGTGCACCAATAAGAATATAGGCATAATCGATAATATTGTAGGCCATATTCATCAAAGTATTGTGATCTAGATAGATGTAGCCTACTGTAGATTGACTACAACCACACAAACTGCAATATACTGTACGCCTACAGTGCATCAATAAGATATAATAGAGTATATTTTACAAAGTATTGTGATATAGAAAGATGTACACACACACACACACTTTCATTCACAGGTGATAACACAGGCCTTGTTATAGGCAGGGACTAAAGATAGATGTAGGCTATTACTGTAGGTATAACCACACAAACTGCAATATATAGTGCAATAAGAATAGGCATAATCCATAATATTTTAACAAAGAATTATGATAAAGATGTATTACAGTAGATATAACCAACTGCAACCAGTGGTCAGTGTGGCAGCGACCAGTATCTTTAGCGCCCCTAGTGGTAGCAACCAGTGGTCTGTGTGGCAGCGACCAGTATCTTTAGCGTCATGACTCCTTCAGCCGGGGAACGTTTTTCCAATCATCATTATTCTAATTTTTGTGAGCCTGTGCAAATTGTAGCTTCAGCTTCCTGTTCTTAGCTGACAGAAGAGGCACCCGGTGTGGTCTTCTGCTTCAAGGTTGGACGTGTTGTGCGTTCAGAGATGGTGTTCTGCACACCTTGGTTGTAACGAGTGGTTATTTGAGTTACTGTTGCCTTTCTGTCATCTGGAACCAGTCTGCCCATTGTCCTCTGACCTCTGACATCGACAAGGCATTTTGGTCCACACAAGTGCCGCTCACTTGATATTTTCTCTCTTGATTTGAACTTCAGCAGGTTGTCTTGACCACGTCTACATGCCTAAATGCATTAAAGTTGCTGCTATGTGATTAGCTGATTAGCCATTTGTGTTAACAAGCAACTGAACAGGTGTACCTAATAAAGTGGCCGGTGAGTATATGTAAAGGATAGCATTTGATTGAAAGCTGATTCTTTTTCTCTTCTTCTTTCTGAAACACGACTCTTCTTCTTCAGTTGTCTTTTATTATGCAGTATAGTATTTTCTCAATGTAGGGGTTAGACAACTAAGATGGTATTTTTTAGCTTTCTCTTATACCTTGGGAATGATAAATGTTCTCTTAAGCATGATACTCCTAGCATTTAATAATAGTAAAGTAATTTCAGAGAAGTAAAAAAGGGTTAAAATGTGGTGAGATTTCAAACTGTGCAGATTTCAGCACAAATCACAGATTATTATTACATGTTTAAATGTGACATGAACAGTTAATTAGTGACTACCATAATCACAACTACAGTTTAATGTGGACAGTTGTTAGCTCAATTATTGAAAACATTTTCAAAAGCTAGAGAGAGACAGGGACCAAGAAAGGAAGGGGGCCCACAGAGACTGCTTATGTACAGGGTACAGAATTTTGTGCAACACCCGTGTTTATCTGACAATGCTGAGTCAGAGACTTGACATCATGTGTTTTTACAGAATGGATATTTGAATCATTTACTCCGGAAGGATCAAACAGCAGTGAAGAGATAGCTGGTAGACTGCTGATAGTCTCTCTTTATATAAACACCTAATTTTATCCAGCTACCATCACACAATATTTAATTATCATCCTATGTCTGAATTGAGTTAAAATAACATTTTAGAACTTGTAATATCTTCCACAAGCTGCTGCATTGTTTTGTTTAATCACCAGTACAACAAATCCAGACTTCATCATCACACTGAAGTTTAACAGTGTGTGACTCCCTCTAGTGGACGTTGTGGAGTATTCTGTTGTCTTTGCTCCAAAGGTTTTTGTACAGAGTTTTGGTGTTTCCTGTCACTGTGGGCTTCACAGCACAGTAGTACACAGCAGAGTCTGTCACTGCAGCAGAGGAGATCTGCAGATCCAGATGGGTTTTATCATCACTCACTTTAACAGTGACTGGATCATTTCCTACTGCTCCTGAAGCAGAGTGTGAGATGAGGAACTCTGGTGGTTTTCCTGGATATTGTTGATACCAGAAGAAATAATCACTAGTTAACAGTTTAGAGTATGTGTAGGACAGAGTAACAGAGCTGCCTTCTAAAGTGAACTCTTCATTCCTGACTGCAGTGAGTTCTTCACAGCTGACACCTGAAGGAAGAGATAACTCTGTTATTTCATGTTGTAAAAGACTCAACAAATGAATCCCATCCAGAAAAGTTAGTAATGAAACTTTCTCAGCAGGATCTCACATACCTGTTAGAATGGATAGTAACAGTAGAGAAAGTACATAATAGTCCAATGACAGCATGTTGAATAAAGGGAATGTTTCTGCTTTGTGTATTGAACTCTGCTGAATATGGAAGTTCCTCTCTCTTCTATAGTTCACTAACAGCTTAGCTCCTCCCTCAATCTCTCCGTCTCCTCCGAGCTCTGTAGGTTGTAGGTTCTACTACTACTTCTTCTTCGTATATATTCAGTGTAGTGACGAAATGCACTCTGTAGAGCAGTTTGTCCATTTGGGCTATTGTAGAAACATGGGGGTGCAACCTGGCAACTTTCATGTAAGGCGACCCGCTCTGTATGTAGAAAGAAATGTCTCATTCTAAGGTGATAAAAAACTTGGGCTGGCCAGGGTTGGTTCTTGTCGCAGATTATGTTTGTCATTGTCATGAACAAGATCTCAAGGCGCAGCGGGTGAAGAAAAGTGTTGCTTCTCTGCTCTTTGCAGATGATGTGGTTCTGTTGGCTTCATTACATTCACTGGGGTGGTGGTGGGGGTGGGGCAGCGGATAAGATACATGCCTTTGGTGTGAGAGACCCAGGTTCTCCACTGTGACACATCCAATGTGTCCCTGAGCAAGACATCTAACCCCTAGTTGCTCCACATATATAGCAATTGTAAGAAATGAAATGAATAAATGTGAAATTAGAATGTTTCCTCCAACATTTACTGGGACGGGCTGCA
>NW_024040297.1:0-31425 GCF_014851395.1 Micropterus salmoides | reverse complement strand
TTAACTAAATCTCTAAAATCCATTGTGCACTACATGTTCAGCACAAAAAAGAAGGCAGACACAGTTAGCGACTAGTGGAGAATTTAGCAGCTAAAGAACCGGACATTTCCCTCAAGAACTGGTAGAGACCTAGTGCTAAAAGACAGTCAATATTGGAATAAAATTAATCTGGTGGACACAACCATGACTCCAAATGAATGATGATGTTGCAAGTTCACCATATCAACTTAAAAAGTTGTGAATGAGGTCATCACCTTGATGTCAGTAGGTGCCTTCGAGATGACTGCGGCTGACTTTCACCGACTTGATAGTCTAAGTGAGCTGCAGGCGACTGCAGTGCAGGAAAAATGCCACTAGACTAGGCAAGAGTGTGGTTCCAACTTTGTGCAGCCAGGGAAAAGCAACTGCGACCACGGGACTTGGCGTCTGCTGCTGCCTCGCTCCCACAAGGTTTTAATATCACGTGACATAGTGACGTTTTGCAATGTTGGCGAAAGTCGGACACAATTTCTAACCAGCATGCCTTATTTTAAGTCAAGAATGCATCATGTTAAGTCAGCGCTGCGCAGCACCGCATGAAGTCAAACTTTTATTTATATACTTGTTCACAACTTGTTTCTGCTGCCCCCTAAAAAGTTATTGCTGGTTTAAAGATTTACATCAAAATCACATTAGGCTGAGACTTATTCATGGCCAGTATGGACCAGGGGAACAATTAAAGTGACCAGTAAATCTTTTAATATAAAAAAGATGAGCCTATCTTTATAATAATCAAGTCATAAATACATGAAATAATGAATGTTAAAGTTTTTAACTTCCCAATAAACCATACTAATAAATAATAAAGTCATCAGCAAAAGTTAATAAATCAACTGTAGTTGTAATTGTTATTGTCATTTCTATAGTAAATTTATATTATACATAAAATTCCTGGACTCGCTGGAAGAAGAGGGTTTGTATCTCAGTCAGACCTTCATATAGGTACAGTACGTGCCTAGCAAATAACAATTTATTTTGAGGAAGAGCAAGAGAAAGGATAACGAGATAGTAAATAAATGGTGTGGTACCAGTATTTTACATAATCGTTTACCCCCCTGGGTGTTATTTTGGCTTCTACCCCTTGTGATAAGAGAAAAATTTGCTGCTAGCCAGCCTGTACTTTGCCGACAGTATCATAATTGCTCTGTCCAGCTACACTTTCCCATTCGAGCCTTGGGAGTTCTCAACATCTTGACACTGTTGAAAATCACTCAATGTAAATTAGAGGATGCGTACGTCAGTGGATACTCAACAAAATAAATTACGACACAATGAAGTAACTCTCATTGATGGTACAGCATCTGCAGCAACAGAGTGGGTTTCTCCTTTCACGTGAAAAGCTTTCTGGTACTTCACAGTGTTTCCCAGGCCATAGCCACAGCTCTACTCTTACTGTGTTTACTGGCAGTGACTGAGAGTAAAACTGACTTTGGTGTTCCCTATAATGAGTCAGGCTCCAAGCCACCTAAAACCCAAGTACACAGATCGATGTATGTAGCTCCGGTGAGACTTTTGCTTCACATTAAAACACTACTCCCAGGGGATCATGACAGCCTGAAGTGTGGAACACCCCTGTTTGTTACAGTCACTGGGAATCTGTTTGTGTTGTCCACTTTGTTGCCATTACAAAACCGTGCTCTGGATCACAGCATTAATTAGCAGCTAATTAATTAAAGGCACTTCCTCCCTTGGAGAACTCTACACCGTTATACATCATTAATGCATTTAATGTGTTGCAGGAGTTGGAGTAACTTATGGCTGGAGGCTCAAACTCTCATTGTTGTTCTTCTGCAGTAAAATGATTGCAACTCAGATATGTTAAAAAACAACCACATTTGGAATATATAGGTTTGACATCTTTCCCACTACCCAAAGAATTCAAATTACACTTTTGACTAATTGCTGATTGTCTAGAATGTATTTTACTTTTCACATTGTTTATGTTTTGATTGCAGTCATTCCATCTCACGTCATTTTTATGCTTTCATATTATACAAAATGAATCTTTCCAAAATGAACAATCATGACTGTATATTCACCATTAATGCAAATCACGGGCTTGAACTGCTTGCTATTTCATCTTCTGGTGGCATCCAGGTCTCCTCATTCTACTTGGACTACCCGTTGGGGTTAGCTCGTCCGCTGGCTTTTCAATAACTATTTGTGTATCTTTCACTGGAGGCTCAGCAATGTCAGCACAGCTACATGTATTGGATGATAATGAAATGGTTAGTGAGCCGGACCGAATATTATAAATGAGATTGTTGCGACACTTTATAATAGTTAGACCACAGTAAGTAACGTTTGTGTAGTGAATGAGTCTTCCACTGTGTTGTCCTGCGCTGTTGCATTATTATGTAGGTCACGTAAGTTACAGCGACGGTGAAGAAGCTGTGTACCGGAGTATTGCTAAAACGATAATAATTCGAAATTGAACATTACAAAGCAAACAGCGGTGGATGCATGTCAACCTATCTGGCTGCCCCTCTGCCTTGCATTACTACATGTTAGCATAAACAAATCACTCCACATTGCTTTGTAACGTTACATCATTTCTTGCAGTCGATTCAAGCCTTTCTGATGTTGACTGTGTTTTCACCCAAAGTCGATCTGATTCTTGTTTGGCCTGATGGGCTTCAGCACATAAAACTGTATTGTTGTTGTTGTTTTTTTTTTCTTACGTGGAGTTTGTTACGTTGAGTCTGTGTTGTGCTGGGAGCTGGCCGTTTTAGCGGACTTCATCTTGGGAGGCATGGGGATGTCCGCACAGAGCCCCCAGGTTATACACAGAAAGTATAACACTTGCTTCAGGCATACTGGCCGTCAGAGGTAACAGAAAAACCCGGAAAGTGGATTCTTTTTGTGTGAGGTTGTTATTAAAGTTGTTAATTTCATTAAAAAAAAGATGCATATAGCCATATTTTAAAAAATGAAACCAGATATTAATTACACATTTTTCAAAGATTTACGTCTTCAGCAGGAAGCAGGGCTGTCAGGGTGGGGAAATCAGACAGTATTAAGACACGGACTAGCACGTTGTTGGTGGATTTATTGATCAGATAAGAAAAGGATAACACCAGCCTTATCTTTTAAAGGTCTAGTGTGTAATAATTCTGAGGGTGTATTGATATAAATGCAATATAAGATCCATAACTATGTTTTCAGTGGTGTATAAAGACCTTACATAATGAACCATTATGTTTTTATTACCTTAGAATGAGTCATTTATATCTACATAACTGCGGGCACCCCCTCCTATGGAGGTCGCTGTATTTTGTAGTCATGTTTCTACCGTAGCTGACAACGGACAAACAGCGCTACTGAGAACATTTTGTCATCACGGCGTTCTTCTTCTGCTTGTGTAATTCCGGTAGTGTAGACGCCCATCACTACATTGAATACATACAAAGAAGAAGAAGAGGGACTAATAATAAGTAATATACAGTCTCCGAGTAGTCTTCTGGTTTATTAGAAGTAAGAAGAGAAGTGACATTTGGACAACTGAAGGAGCACACGTGTTATTTAGCACGAGAGCCGACAGACAGATGGAGTTGGGACAGACAACTGACGGCAGAAATCACGGATTTTGTGGATTTTCCCAGATGGAAGGCTATAACGTTAATGTTAATTAGCTGATCGCTAATTGGCAATAAAACAGCAGCTTCCAGCGTCGAAGCTCAGATCAGACAGCTAAACTTTGAAAAATATGTGGTTGGATTGTAACTTCATGTAGTTATTCTCCAGCGCTCTGTTATGGCTTTGTTACATGGACAGAAATGTGCCCTTACCTTCCTGAGACAGATGATGAATATTATTAGTAATGAAACAGTAACAGCAGGGAAGCTCAAATCAGCAGCTAAACTTCACATTTTACTGCCCTGGTGGAAAACATGTATTTCTTTTTACTGCTAATGGTGAACAAGACCTGTGCCTATCAAGTGACCAATAATGAATACTTTCCAAATTTGCATTAAAAAACGTTATTGGATATTGCGTCTCACTGTGCACACAAATATGTAATTTGCACTTTCACATGCTAAATGCCCACTAAAACGTTGCACTGTTTTACCTCAAGCTGAAATTATGGCTGTCAGTACTACTTTGTGTTTCTGTTGCATTTAAAAAAAATTTAAAAGACATTTTGGTAATATTTGCAGATTGCTTATCTAATTAAGCAAAGTGAGAGGAGCCTTGATTCTCACCAGCCAATGCCTTTGTAAACTTCATGTATTATGTGGTTTATAATGGACTGTGGTGCAGAAACAGTGAGGCTTACATTGTCCTGGGATCTGTCAGTGGTCATACTTGCACTAGATGCACTAGATGTGATAGTGTTTGAGAATTTCTTCATTTACTTTGGTATGTTAGTCCAGATGAGGCAACCCTCCCAAGATGTAAAATAATGTATTACAGGAGTATAAGACATCATGTAGCACTTAATTTCTTCATGTGGCTGCTGTTTATTAATGAAAAAGTAACAATAATATTCAAAAAAAACATTTGGTTTTACATAATTTATATAATTTCTTAACACATCTCTAAAGAAACCTAATTTCTTGAATGGCAATCTGTTTTATCTCATAGATGACGTCTTTGTCCTGTCTCAGGCACTGTAGCTATACTGCTCGCTTGGGTAGGGTAGGGGGGTGAAATTCGCAACCCTCACCACTAGATGTCACTAGAACTTACACACTGAACCTTTAAATAAAAAACAAAAATAAAATAAAAGTTGCACACATCACCCAACATTTCTTTCTGCATGACTGTTTTCTTCTGACTTTCGGTACAACACAGCCTTCCTTCAGTTCTGGGGGACTAAAGGCCCATTTATACTCCTGCGTAGGGTAGCCATGCATTTATACTTGTGCGTGTGTATGTCATTCTGCAATTACACTCCCAAACGCTAGTCGGCAGTAGCGCTACAGCATCCACTGTGTTGACTTTTGCCGGCCGAGCAGGCTAACTTCCGGTTTCGCCCTCCACTAACGTAAATGGGGGTAAAATTGCGTGCGGCTGGTGTAGCCTTTTCAAATGTTACTGACCGAATGGATCACATTCTGATAACAAAACGAGTAATTTCGCCCGGGTTGCGACGGTCAAATATATTGATTCACTGTGTTACAGTTTTGGGTGCTAGTAAAAGTTACTTCAAAGTGCGGGGTACTTCCGGTCGGCTCAGAGGAATTGCGAGGCTACCCCGTACCAATCACAGAGCTTACGGTCCGCGTCGAGTCGACGTGTAGTTACATTTTTGAGGAGGTGCACGTCAGGCGATGGTGTAGCCGCTGCGTACCCCCGTAGTCTACGCTGTCACCTACGCCGTCGAGTTGATGCAGAAGTATAAAACCACCACCTAGGTTTTGCTGTTGAGACATCACACAGCTGCAGAGGCTTGTTATATTGACTGTCTGTCTCTTTACTCAAGCTTGTTAAAAACAAAGCGAGATGGCTCCTGCTGGACAGTTTTTGCCTTTGTTTGCTGTTCTCTTTTGCATAACTGCTGACATTTAGTTGGAGCTGCTAATCCAGCAGTCCTGTGAGCCACTTATCTGGTGTTCAGAGTTAGGAGCATATTTATTGTGGTCACTGACCCAGACGCTTCCCTAAAGGCAGCCCACTGAATATTCAGTCTTTTTTTCAAGGAATCAACAAAGACTCGCATCAATAACAATGGTCAGGTTTTTCAATTATTGGAAACAGGGACATATTTTGAGGCTTTGTGGTCACAAAGAAATTCTCAGTGCTGTTCTTCCTTTTTTGCTCATTAAAAAGCTGTGATGTGCATAATAGTGACAGCAGTAAGAGCTCAGTGATTTGAACCTGGGATGTCACCATGACATAACACAACCGCACACTCACAAGCCAGGTAATTTGCAACAGCATAAAAAGCGACAGAACATTTTTGCACCATTAAGCCATTAAGACGTTGCAGAAGTAGGGGCCAAAACAAGATGGCATAGTTAAAAGAGCCTCAGTCAAACCTCAAACGATAGAACATATGTAAAAACTCATAGCGTTTATGGGGTATGTTTATTTCATGTATTAATTTGAGGAAGGTTACAGTCTCCTAATCGCTCCACACAGATCTGATGTTTTCGTCTGCTGCATCTCTCCAGTGGAAGCTTGAGTGATGTTTAAAGCAACATTATGTTAGATTTGGTGTAATTTGGTGCCCTTACCGTTTCAGTGTAATTCACCGCTGCTGTAAATAAGGATAGCTGATAACTCTCCAGCTGAAATATTTCAATATAAAAGTTACATATTGTTCTTGCTCGCAGCTCACTATAAATCTTGAGCTTATGTTAGAAAGCTTACAAAAATACCTTGGTCATAATGTTACTGTAAGTGCTCTTGCGTCGGTTGCTGTCTAGATTTGTAGGCTAGCTTGCTTTCTGGTTTCATTCTCGGTCACTATTGGTCTCTTCGCAGACTCTTCCATGATATCCATACTGAGAATACCAAGCGAGCTTCTGCCAAAGAACTCACATTGTAGCCTACATTCTATACTTTTTGCTTCTTATAGCTTGCTTGCTGAAGAGTTGTGGGTGTGCTGTAAAGCATTACGCTGTTGTCATGATAGATTTCCTACCCGGGATTCTAATGTTACATAATAGCAATAGCCATGATTGGCAATGACAGAGACACCATTCTCTCTATTACAAGTCAGTGTACACCTGGATGTTCACTGAACACCTCTTGCTTCATGTTGGTTTACATGTCAACCAGCATCAGTGAACACAACAGCTCTGTTTGTGCTCACGATCGTGTGCCAAAGTTTTTTCTGCACAGGTTAGGGTTAGGTTAACACACAAATATAAACCAGTGTGTTACTGATGTTGATGTTTTGTCAGTTTACCATGCTGAAGGATGAGTTTCACTTGCAATCAGTTGTCTTTTGAAAAATTGGTCTGTAGTTGATTTGTCACTAATCTGAGTCATATATAATAACATTATTATTATTACTTAATACTTCTGTGACTTGAAAGCACAAGTTTGGGTATGTTTCCCACCTTCCCACCACAAACAAATGGAGGGTAACATACTGTACAACATTCGAGCCAGGGGAAAGTCAGTCAAGCAATGTCTCACAGGCCTAATCAGTAAGAATACTGGAAGACACTTCTGTGAGTTTACAGAGCGTTGGATGAATTTTAATTTTAATTATGCCCAAAGATGTTTTACTTGTCTAAATTAAATGTTTGGTTATCTTTTCAGACAGGTGACAGTTTTCTTTACCATGTCGACATTCACCATATTCCAAACTGGACCATTTTTGCAGTGTCACAAATGATTTGTCCACTTAATAATTCAAGAAATCTTTGTTTTTGTTTGGGCCAAGTAGAAGCAACAGAAAGAAGCTGTAAACACAAGTCATAATAGCACCTTTTATGTTGATATATTGAATACTTTAGCAAACAGCTGCCCACTTACACATCCAGCAGATACACGAAGCAACATGATTCTATTGGAGCCGTGTTTCTGGCCACCAGGAGAACGTAAGTCTAATATTTACTCTCTAGCTTTGGTCTCCACCCACTTCTGAGGGAAATATCTGGCTCTTTAGTTGCTTAAAGCTCCACTATGTTCACCAGGTAGTGTACAGTGGCTTTTTAGGACTTTTTCGTTCTAAACGGCTGCATGCTGTGGCTAAAAATTATTAAACAGAACAGCAAAGTTGAGGGCCATAAAATCGAAACAATGAGAGTCGGGTGATAATTCTCTGTGACTTCTAGTAATGAAAATGACACAAAAGAACTCATGCAGGTAAGTAGGCCAGACAATTGTGTCTAGTGTTTATTGCTGAACATTTCTATTTTGGTTACTGATGGCACTATTGTTCCTCTGACCATATGAACTAATTAATTACGCAGGTTCAATGAGAATTCATTCGATTTCCTCTAAGAAGTCTCCTCTATCCATGGCTAATGCTCTTATTTATCAGGAAGGGATTAAATGTGTTCTACCCTCTGTAATTAAGAACTGGAGTGAGGGGGCTTAAGAGGATTCACTTTAAAGGCTATTTTAAAAAAGCCTGATCCTCCTGTTACAAGACAAAGTAATACGATATAGACTGAAATAAACATTTCCTTCTTTGATCACTCTAACATCGAAAACTGACCCCATAGAAGGTCTTTTAATTAGTCTGAAAGACAAAATGACACAGTGCATTATTAAAAACCATATGGAAGAAGCCTTTGATGTGCAGTGTTGTTGTTAGATTAATGTTTAGAAATATTAGAAGGTTGTTATTGCAACAGATGTGAAAAAAACATGACATTTAAAAATTTCAAAAAACAGAATAAGACGTTTTGAGTTGAAACAAAGTATGTAAGAGAACAAGTACATGACTGCACACACAGTTCTGCAGTGCATGGATAATAGTGAACTTTAAGCTATATTTAGAAGGCAGAGCTTTCACAGATGCATCATGTTGTGCTGAACAAGCTGCAGTGATTCATAATGCTGCTGTAAGGACTGTAGTTGCACATTGCATGTGGAGAACTTTTAATTTGTGAAGCTAAGAACTGATCTTTATATATAGGGTTTGTTTTTGAATTACTGTCTAAGCGCTCCTAAATCTGAAACTAGATTAACAGGTATTTAAAACAAAATGCTTTGCCTGTTTGTGTTCATGTTAATTAAATCAAATAAAAGGAATACAGTATGTGTATGAACAAGACTTGGAGTCTACAGCCACTCAAGCATCTCGGTGAGCCAGTAAGGCTCTCTGCTTTCTAACATGTTCATAATGGCAATGCTTGTTGGTGTTTAGCAAGTGTGTTTACAATGTCAGTGTAGCATTTTTTCATGCTAATATTTGCTAATTGGCTCTCAATACAACATTCAGCTGAGGCTTGTGTCGTTAGTCTTATGGGTAATTAGTCATAAACCAAAGTAATGGACAAATTATGATCTGGTGGTGGCGCTGGATGACAGTTCAGGTCATCCCCAAAGTTATTACACCTCATCCTTAGAGGAACATTTCACAGAAACCACACCAAACCTCATAAAATTCAGGGGATCACCAGGGTCCATGAATGTTTGTAGAAAATTTCATGGCGATCCATCCTGTAGTTGATATATTTCAGTCTAGACCAAAGTGGTGGACCGACCGACCACCTGACCGACCGACATTGCCATTCAGAGAGCCACGCTAGCAGCTTATTAGCGTTGAAAGTAGAAAATGCTTTACAACAAATACAAACACATAATCAGCGATTGAGAATTTAAGTGTGTTCATGTTCATGACTGATCTGTTATACTTGAGTTCACTGCTAATAGGCTAATTGAATTAACCTATTTAGCTCACACACAAGGCAATGTTTGTAGTTAGATTACTCACCCCTCACTTGTTGTCACCCCTGCTAGTTGCGCTGTGCCCCGTATTTTTTAGCTGTTAAATGATAAACTATGTTCACCGGCGATCTGCTGTGACTTTGCCTGTCTGCTATTTGGTGTCAGGCAATTAGCGCTCTATAGTTTTAGAATTGTTTTCCTAAAAAAAGCTGCTAGTTGCTGCAGGAAATCATGCTAAACCAAAACAGTGCAGTCAGAGCAGTCAGAGCCATTGCTAATCTAAAAACATTGATCAGAGCAGCTGAGCTTAGCATTACCAGTGTGGAACTTAGTGTCTGTGTTACTTTAGTTGCGGATGTCTTTTACATGCCTGACAAACGCTAAAAGGAACAAGATGATTTCTACCACAATAACAATCTCACGCGGAGTGCAGCTCTGCTATTGTGGTAGGAGGGTATAATCCTGCAGGTTGCTGTGAAAAGACATTCAATCTCATTGACAAAGCTGATTGAGATTGTGGATTTGTTCTAAAACGCTTTCAAAACAGCAGATTGATGGTATACAATCTAATTTCTAAACATGTTTTAATGTGGCTGAATTATGTTTAAGTTTTATTAATTAGAGGTAAGTGAAGTAATAGTGCTGAAATAATTAGGGAAATGAAAGGTTTTCTCATGATAGGTTGGTTGTCTTTCACTTGATGAGACAGAATGAAGAACTTGAACTTGAAGACATCACCAATGGCTCTGTTTTTTTATGGTCGGCATTCATTCTCATTTAAGAATATTACTTGATTGAATAAAAACTGCTACAAATCAATGGACTCAGTTACCTGCTGCATGCCTACAATTAGCTCTGATTGACCAACCTCCATGTTTGATCATTGCTTTTTTGCTGGGTTTAAAAAGCTTATGAATATAATACTTTTTGGCAGGTAAGATTTCTTAATGCAGGAGATTTTTTTGAAATTATCCATCAGAAATAAATAAATGTGACAGTATTCACTGTGGCTTACTTTATTTTGAATGTTTTGCATTGCATAGTGATAAATGAGAAGTAAGAGAGGTAAATGAGAGATATGCACTTAATCTGCAATTTATGCAGGGTTTTCCCTACATTTCTTCAAGGCTTTGCTGTGGCTGTGGCATACGCTCTGACGCCCCCTAACTTAAGGGTTAGGCAGAGAAAGGAAGTTCTGCTGTCTCAGCTTTACTTTTACAAGGTTAACGTGTTCATACCAATTTGCTATTATCTTAACAAGCGCGAGGTGGTTGAGTAAAACAACAACAGCGAACAAAGCACGTAAACACGTCACTTTTCTACTTGTTCTACTTTTTACTGAAGTAAAATGTTACAGTCACTTCACCTGGTCTCTGTGGTCTTTCGGCTCTGATGTTCACCCCGTGTGCGTGCGCGCATGTGTGTTTCTGTGTAGAAGCCGAGCCCACACTCAGTCAAGCATGCACAGGAGAGGACAGAGAAACTAGTGTGCTCATAAAAGACAGCAAAACGTGGCAGAGAACTCTCAAAATAGTTTTTTTCTTTTCATTCGCTATAAAAAAATGTGTTATAATGGTAGGGAAAACCAAGGTTCTGGTGTATGTACAGAATTTTTCCTGGAATAAAACATCTCTTAAATATCATTCGATTCGAATCCATGGAGACTTGTGGGAAAGGTAAACCCCTCAACAGGACTGCAGGACTGGAGGCTGACGACTGGAGGCTGCAGCTCAGCAGGATCAGAGGGCTGCAGCAGTTCAGGTTGTGGTAGCTCAACAGTCAGGGGGTTGCTGCAGCTCTGCAGGGACAGGAGTCGGCAGGATCACTGTCCGGGCCCTAGGTGCAGGATTTGACAGGGCTACTGTGTTGACAATGGGAGCAGGATTCGGACGAGCAGCACACGAGGAAGCAGGAGCTAGGCAACGGGACTCTGTGGTGCTGGGTAGTGAGGACGATAGGCCGCTGGGCAGAAGAGATGCACGACAATGGCAAGATCCACAGTTCCTCCTAGAGTGTTTCAGAGAAGGTGGCTATGGGACTGGAACATGCAGGAGACTGGCTGGATGCTACCTGACTGTAAAGCAAGGTCCAACAAAAAGGACACCAGAGAGCTGGATGGACAGGTGTCTCTCTCCTGATGGCCCTGTTTAGGGGGAAACATCAGAAACTAGAACTGGCTGAAGGTTAGCAGGCTAGGATGAAGGCTGGTGTCACACACACAAACAGTCTTTAATGGCCTTGTGTAATCTACCAATGGTAGAGCTCACCCAGTAAACAATAGATGTAAACTGGGTCCATAACAAGGTTGGATCATTCTGTCATGATTAATCAAGTGCAGACGCAGGGAAACTAAGAATAGGACCAAAACACAGGACACCAGGCAGAACAGGAGGTTTATTAATAATCCAACACAGGGGTGAAAACAGGCTTACGTGGTGAAAGACAAGGCAAAGTCCAAAACCAGGAAGCAGTCCAAACATTAAAAGCAAGAAAGTCCAAAAAGGTCCAGAGTATCCAAACGTCAGGTAAATCATCCGAAGACTGAAAAATAAAAGGCAGTAAGACCAAACAAACCAGGCTGAGTATGATCACACGAGAAATACAGAAGATATGACTGGACGCTTGACAAATGTCGAAGGCAATCCAACAACAGACAATGGGAAGACGCTGACTTTAATATACAAGACGGAGGTGATTAACAAGGCACAGGTGGAAACAACAAGGGTGGAGCAAATAATCAAATAAGCGGGAAAACCAGAGACATGAAATGAAGGGAACAGAAGCGAGAGAGGAGAAAAATAACACAAGAAAACAGGAAATACAAAACACTACTACCCAAAACCATAACAAGAGGAGGTTAGAATGGTGAATGAATGAATGAATGGTGCTGCATTGTAGAGCAAGGTTACGACTTCTGACGCAGAAGTCGCAATCACCAGTCAATCAGGATTGCTGTAATGAGAGAAATGCTTCTGAGGAATAGGCAGAGAGGCACTTCCCACAGTGAGAAATGTCAGTTCTATATGAACTGTCATTACATATTGTATATGCAATATGGTTAGACATATAAATATTAAAACCTTGATTGCAGAAGCTGCTACACGATGGACGAGGGGTGCAGTGAAGCTGGCTGCCACGGAGGATTTAGACACTGCAGGTATCCTTTCCATCCAAATGTTAAAGCAGCTGGTTTCCCTGATAAGCTGGTTTATCCAGACAGGAAGAAGTAATTAGACAGATCACCTGGTGAATTGTGTGGTTGGAGCCCAGACCTACAAGCCTTCAGACCTCCAGCACAAGGCGTCATACTATTTCAGACTGAACAGTGCTCCACTCTCCATTATGTTCAAGTTACTTGTGATAATTATTTGTCACAGCACAAACCTTTCAAACAGGAGTCATTAAAGGCCTATTATTTTCTTTTCAAGCCAACAGACGAGGTTTCAGAGTAAAAGCTGCAGTGTCTCTTCCTGGTTGAACCACAGTTGTGATCACAGCTGATCAAAACTCACTTGCCTTGTTACCGTTCCATCCCCTAATAATAGTGCATTTGCATATCTATGGCAAAATGCATTACACTTTCAATGGCTTATTGTTTATAGACATGTACCAGATGATTGCAGAAATGGGAAGAAAGACTGCGTAGCGTCGACTTAATTGGATTTCTTATCTGGGCATTGTGTGCTTGATGAAATAGACTATGAGTATGAGTGTTAAAGTCACAACCATACACGGTTTAACTTTAAACAACTGTTTTGGCCAAACTTTGTTTTCTTTGGTTATTCAAACAATCTGACACCAATAAAACTTCAAAGCAATGTTCTTTTCTTCTTTTATAGGCCCATACTAAGCCAATTGTTCTTCAGAATTTGCAAACTGTAGCGTAATTTAATGTCTTGTCCGCTAACTATTGATATGGTGAGTTGAAATAAATGGTTGACTTTTTTATTCAGATGTAAAAGAAGATTTTAAATCAATAGTTTCACAATTTGTGTAATGTGCTTGTTCTCTTTCCTGGTGAGAGTTAGATGAGCAGATCTAGACTTCTCATGTCTGTCGGTTAAATTGGAAGCTTCAACAGATTATATTAAAATATACTAAGAAATATTTCAGCACATAATCCCCATAAAAAGCATATTAACTTCACATTCATGTCATATCATTTAGACCAGAATCCAAGTTGTTAAAAACACTCACTTCAACCTCCTTGTTGTAATCCCAAATCAGAGATATTGGGACTTTTTCCGCTTTCAACTAAAACAATCAATTCAGCTAATTTAAATGGATCTATAGGCAGTAAAAGTCAGTGCTTGAAGTGGGTCTTTTCTGTCCTCTCAATATCAGGTTCCCTGGGCATTTCATAATGGCCCTAATCTAAGTAACATTACGTAAACCTTACAAAGCCTGTCTCCAAAAGGTCACATAGAGAACACGAACAGAGTCAGGTGAAGACACAACAGAGGTCTGAAAGTAAACTTCTACCCTACCAGGTGGTGATCGTTTGTGTGATACAGCAAAAGTAGAGAGGAGAGAAAGTATCCAGGGATTTCGCCGGGATTACAAGGAACTAAGGGCAACCTTATCGGGTGCTTTTTGTTAAAACACGTTTAAATAAAGGTAATGGGCTCGACAATGTCACCTTTCGTGAACCACAGCCTGGATGGGACAATACATAAAAAAATTCTACAATAAACTTTCAAATGTTGAACTCATTGTTAAGTTTGAACGTTGTGATTATTGAAGAGTTAGTACTTAGCATTAACAAATTAGAGACTAACTACCAGTGTAGACAATTTTTCTTGCACAAGGATTTAATTAAAGAACAAAACTTACAAAATTTATAAATGTTGGTTGTGTATTTCTTAAACTGCGGTATTGTACTAATACACTAATTTACAGAGGTGGGACCAAGTCATCGTTTTACAAGTCCGAGTCAAGTCTCAAGTCTTAGCACACAAGTCCCAAGTTGAGTCCCAATCCAGACCGATCATGACTCGTAAGTCCAAGTCAAGTCTCAAGTGTTAAACTTTGAGTTTCGAGTCCTAAACAAGTCATAATGCACTCTTCACCAAATTTAAAACCATTTCAAAAGTTAAAAATAAAAAAATGTATTGAATGAAGAATTAGCCTGCACAGAAAGAAGGCAGAGGTGCAGTTTCAGACAACAGATGTTCTATAATGTCATGAATTAAATTAAATGTTCATGTAGGGCTGCTAATTATTTTGGTCAATATTGAGATCACAATTATTTAACTTACTTATTACTCATTGCCTTACGAAACATTAAACTATTAAACTTCTAAAATGTAATACTTTCTTTTTAAAAACTATTATATGCATCTCATATAGCCCATGAAATAAGAAACAATAACCCAACATTATTAACTTTGCAGCATCTACAGTAGAGGTAGCAGCACAGTTTCAGCTTTGGGTGACAGATGGGTCACTGAGGGGGCTCTGTGTGTGTATGTTTGTGTAGGTGTGTGTGTGTGTGTGTATGTACACGGAGGGGAGCAGTGCAGGTGACAGGTGAACTACTTGAGTTGAAGAAGTTACGTTAGAGAACGCTGAAATAAAACCGTGGTGTTTTGTCGGCAGATGCAGTGACAGAAACCAGCGGTGAGAAAACTATCATCGCTATGACGTTAGAAGACGCAGACACAGTGGATATTTTACAAGAACTGATCAGGTAAAGCAACACTGAACACACCTTTTAGGGAGGGCCTCAGCTGTGAAGGAAAGAGGTGCGCTGGATTTATAAAACAAAACGAGTGTTGTTTTGAAACAGCAACTTGTTTTATAATTGGTGGAAGCAGCTTCACGCAACAGCTGTGGCAGTCTCTCGAAACCTTTTTGACCTGACCTTTCTTTTCTCCGTGAGATGGAGGAATTTAGAAAGTTGCGTGGCGCTGTGTCAGGGCCCCAGCTGTTGTGCATGATTCATGCCTAAAATCCAGCCAGCCAGAGGGTCCGATCACAAACAAAGTCGAGTCGCAAGTCTTCTTTGATTTTGTCAAGTCGAGTAGTCTAAAGTCATCATTTTTGTGACTGGAGTCTGACTCGAGTCCAAGTCATGTGACTCGAGTCCACACCTCTGCTAATTTATACTAGTCACTCATCCATGTTGAAAAATAGTGCATCTGCAGTGGCCAGATTTAGCAATTGTATTTACAACAGTAATTACTGTTGTAATAAAAATTACTGTTGTGGGGTGGGGAGATATATGGCAACATGTGAATAAGGGGAGTACTGGCACTTCAAGCAGTGCTGAAACTATGTACCACAACGAAAATAGCTAGTTTAGACTAGTTGTCACAAGGCTAGCATTGAGGGCACGTATATTGGAATAATGTATGAACACTCCCAAGTCAGAGTAAAAGGAGTTTTTCCTGTTTCCTGTTTTCCTTCCCCAGTCCACTGACATTGCAGCTTGGATTTTTTTTTTAATGTTTTGACAGAGTCAGGCTAGCTGGTTTCCTCTGCTTCCAGTGTTTATGCTATGCTAAGCTCTGGCTATAGTTAGCATACTGACATGAGAGTTGTATCACTCTTCTCATCTAGCACTTGGCCAGAAAGCAAATAACTATTTCCAAATTATTAAACTATTCTTTGAATTCCATATTATGCTCATTTTATAATTTTTATTTTTAGGTTGTACAAGAATAGGTTTACATGGTTTAATTTTCAAAAAAACATGTTGTTTGTGTACTTGTGGTTCCTAGAGTCTCCAAAAGTAGACTAGGAGCCAGAGCGTTCAGCTATCAAGCTCCTCTCCTGTGGAACCAGGTTCCAGTTTGGGTTCAGGAGGCAGACACCATCTCCACATTTAAGAGTAGGCTTAAGACTTTCCTCTTTGATAAAGCTTATAGTTAGGGCTGGCTCAGGTAGTCCTGAACCATCCCTTAGTTATGCTGCTATAGGCCTAGACTGCCGGGGGATTTCCCATGATGCACTGAGCTCCTCTCTCCTCTACTTTCTCTCCCTCTGTATGCAACCTTATCCCATTATTGCATGTTACTAACACAACTTCTCCCCTTTCTGGTAGTCTTGTGCTTTCTCGTCCCTGTCCTCTCTCCTCCTATCACTTCCTGCAGGTTTTCTGGCTCTGGAGCTGTGGAGTCTGGATCTGTGGCTGTGGGTCGCCTGCTGCCCCCGTGTTCCTGCTCGACACCCTCTACTGCAACGACTATTGTTGCTAGTCTTATTGTTATTATAATCATTAACATTACGATGGTTACCATTAACACTATTATAAATATCTGTACCATTTTTCATTTAGTTTATAGCAACATTACCTTCGCTGTCTGTACCTCTGTGTGTATATTGTGTAGGCTGCCTCCCTCCCCTCTCTCTCTCCTTACATCCCTCTCTCTCTCTCTCTCTCTCTCTTTCTCTCTCTCTCTCTCTTTCACTCTCTTTCTCTCTCTCTTTCTCTCTCTCTCTCTCTCACCCCAACCGGTCGAGGCAGATGGCCGCCCACCCTGAGCCATGGTTCTGCTCGAGGTTTCTGCCTCTTAAAAGGAAGTTTTTCCTTGCCTCTGTCGCCTAGTGCTTGCTCTTGGTGGGAACTGTTGGGCTTCTGTAAATATCATCACAGAGTACGGTCTAGACCTGCTCTTTTATGAAAAGCGCTGTGAGATAACTGTTGTTGTGATTTGGCGCTATATAAATAAAATTGAATTGAATTGAATTGAATTGAATTGAATTGAATTGTTGTGTTGTCATACAGCACATTGTGGGAAAAGTGCAGAAACAGCTTTGAACAACCTTCTAGGACTTTGAGGAAGGCCCATTCAGTCCTGGCCGATCATAGCCACCCTTTGTCTAAGGAGTTCAAGTTGCTTCCTTTGAGCTGTAGATAGGATGCCAACATGGAGGACAAATAGACTTAAATAAATTTGTACCAGCTGCCATTGGCGTTTTAAACAATTCATAGTAATTATATTTTATTGTTGTTTTTTTTATTTTAACTATGTAACTTTTAAACCCTAGTGTATTTTCTTATGTCATTTTTTTTGCCTATTCATATATTGCTTGTTTGATCGTTGTGACTGCTGATGGTTTTCTGCTGATGCTCCCTGGGGGACAATAAAGATATCCTTGGTCCTTGATCCTTGGTGCAGCACCTCTTTTCACCCTGTGTGTTGAATGCTCCATTTTAGCCACTGAGTGAGGCATCTCACCTCTATTCGATCTTTGTTGGGAGTTGCACATGCCCAGTACTTAGATAAGGACTACTAGTGAATAAGAAGCAGAGTGTGCTGGATCCTGACAAGCAAGGTAGTGTGATCCAAAACAAAGCTGCTTCAGCCAGTAACTAATATGATCCGGAACCAGCACGCAACCTAGAATGGTGCGTTTCAGAGTGCTGTTATTTATCTGTAACAAATGTATCTTTCATACAAAACATTTTAACAGTGCACAGTCTCTACATCACTGTAACTTTATGTCCATTTAATGACTGGAGGGTAGCTAATGTTCTGTAGGGAGGGTGGGGATGGGGGGAGGCAGTGTGCAGACATCTTGTCACTGCGGCACTGTGCGGCAGCTCAGTGTGTTTCTCCACCAGTGTTTTTGAGGGCGTGCCACACTAGCTGCTAGGTGAGCATTATGACGTGGGTTACAAATGTGACACAGGTTGGGCTACAATCGAGCTGTTTTCAGGCAGTTCAGAGCAGTGTTTTCTGTGGGAGATGGGAACTCCCTTTGGGGTGGACTTTCACTTTGCAAACCTATTACATGCACAACAAAGAGATATAACTCAATAAAGGAGAAGAATACGTCCTCCTCTTAGAGGACTCTGAGCATGAAAAGATACTGCTGACTGCTGATCTGACAGCTAAGAGGGTCCAGCTGTCTGGCCTCTATACTTGTCCAACCCTTCTGCTGTTTAGCCTGGCAGGAATAAGAGCTCAATGATTTGCTTGCATAACTCATCATTTATGCAGGACATTGAAAAGGTACTGTATGCTGAAACTCACAGTCTGTAAGTGAAATGGTCTAATATTAAGTATGAATACCAAGAAATATCATGTTCTCTGATTTCTGAGAACCGGTTTCTCTGAACTGTTGCCTGGTAACTTCCACACAGTCCAGCTCTCAGTCTAATGTGGGGTGATTACGCTGTCTGTGTGAAACACTACGAGGCAAGATTTTTCCAGCATCAAACAGTGAACACCCTACAGCCTTTCCCTCCTCCTCTACACCTGCTCCCAGCTGACTGCACCCAAGGATACAATGTGCACTCAATCTAATTAACTACACAACTTTCTCCTCCCTAAATGCAACAGCTCATAATCATAATAATAATAATAATAATAATAATTTATTTTTCTAGTGCTGAAACAACAGGTTTTCATCTATAGACTGTAGACTTACATGACATGCCTCTTGCCTCAAAGCCTGTTTTTTTAATACATTTGCTCAGCTGAAACTATCCACTACCCACAGGTAAAGATATTTTCTCCCTCAGTTCTCAGGCCATTGCGTTAGGATTAGCTTGCACATACATTGGTTCTAGATGTACTGGCCCAAATAAACCACCCTCATCTGCTTTTCATATTTTGCCTAGCTCTCTGTAGAAAGACAGTCAGTCAAATATTGCAGCCATGTATGTAACTGCTTGTCTTATACACTCACAGAATCTTAGGAAAATTTTATTCAATTAATCAGTTTCATTCTTATTTCTTATAATAGTAAAGTATGTGTTAATCAACTTTATTCTATTAATCTTTATTCTTGCACATATTTAAAACACAGAATGATCATTACTTGTTAAAAATGGCACTCAGAGAGCGCAGATCTCTGCCAAGGCCAGTAGCCCAGTCTCCTATTATACACTGCTCAAAAAAATAAAGGGAACACTTAAACAACACAATGTAACTCCAAGTCAATCACACTCCTGTGAAATCAAACTGTCCTCTTAGGAAGCAACACTGATAATCAATTTCACATGCTGTTGTGCAAATGGAATAGACAACAGGTGGAAACTATTGCAATTAGCAAGACACCCCCAATATAGGAGTGGTTCTGCAGGTGGTGACCACAGACCACTTCTCAGTTCCTATGCTTCCTGGCTGATGTTTTGGTCACTTTTGAATGCTGGCGGTGCTTTCACTCTTGTGGCAGCATGAGACGGAGTCTACAACCCACACAAGTGGCTCAGGTAGTGCAGCTCATCCAGGATGGCACATCAATGTGAGCTGTGGCAAGAAGGTTTGCTGTGTCTGTCAGCGTAGTGTCCAGAGCACGGAGGTTCTACCAGGAGACAGGCCAGTACATCAGGAGACGTGGAGGAGGCCGTAGGAGGGCAACAACCCAGCAGCTGGACCGCTACCTCCGCCTTTGTGCAAGGAGGAGCAGGAGGAGCACTGCCAGAGCCCTGCAAAATGACCTCCAGCAGGCCACAAATGTGCATGTGTCTGCTCAAACGGTCAGAAACAGACTCCATGAGGGTGGTATGAGGGCCCGACGTCCACAGGTGGGGTTTGTGCTTACAGCCCAACACCGTGCAGGATGTTTGGCATTTGCCAGAGAACACCAAGATTGGAAAATTCGCCACTGGCACCCTGTGCTCTCTCACAGATGAAAGCAGATTCACAATGAGCACATGTGACAGACGTGACAGAGTCTGGAGACGCCGTGGAGAACGTTCTGCTGCCTGCAACATCCTCCAGCTTGACCGGTTTGGCGGTGGGTCAGTAATGGTGTGGGGTGGCATTTCTTTGGGGGGCCGCACAGCCCTCCATTTGCTCACCAGAGGTAGCCTGACTGCCATTAGGTACCGAGATGAGATCCTCAGACCCCTTGTGAGACCGTATGCTGGTGCGGTTGGTCCTGGGTTCCTCCTAATGCAAGACAATGCTAGACCTCATGTGGCTGGAGTGTGTCAGCAGTTCCTGCAAGAGGAAGGCATTGATGCTATGGACTGGCCCGCCCGTTCCCCAGACCTGAATCCAATTGAGCACATCTGGGACATCATGTCTTGCTCCATCCACCAACGCCACGTTGCACCACAGACTGTCCAGGAGTTGACGGATGCTTTAGTCCAGGTCTGGGAGGAGATCCCTCAGGAGACCATCCTCCACCTCATCAGTAGCATGCCCAGGTGTTGGTCATACAGGCACGTGGAGGCCACACACACTACTGAGCTTCATTTTGACTTGTTTTAAGGACATTACATCAAAGTTGGATCGGTCTGTAGTGTGGCTTTCCACTTTAATTTTGAGTGTGACTCCAAATCCAGACCTCCATGGGTTGATAAATTTGATTTCCATTGATAATTTTTGTGTGATTTTGTTGTCAGCACATTCAACTATGTAAAGAAAGGAGTATTTAATGAGATTATTTCATTCATTCAGATCTAGGATGTGTTATTTTAGTGTTCCCTTTATTTTTTTGAGCAGTGTACAAATCTGCAAGTGCAACCACTGTTTATGTCTGGATATATTTCCGAAACTATTAGAATTACAGTAGGCCCATGTCAAAATATAGTTGTGCCTCGTTGAAGCCTCATCATCTCAGCTGTATTATGCTTCACGCTTATTATGTAGGTCGGGAAATCCGCGTCGAGTCTACGCCGTAACCTACAGCGTAGACTATATGACGTACTTTATACAATATTGTGAGCATTTATACTTGTGCGTCAATCGGTGTTGCTCTGAAATCTTACCACCAAAACGCTAGTTGGCGATGGGGTTTCTATGTTCCACTGTGTTAAGTTTCTTTGCCGCTGTTTTGAGTTTAGCCACTGTTGTTGTTTGTGTCGGCCACTACGAACAATGGGACTGAAACTGAGTAGATCATGTTGGAGTCAGAGCTGATCGACAGCAGTTACTTGTGAAATTACTAAAACGCAGAAATGAGAGAATGTGTCGCAGGAGATGGAATGTATGATCCTTGAACCGGTTGAGACAGAAGAAGAAGGACATGCCAGATGTGTCCAGGAGGAATTGCGATGCTACAAAGCTGACCAATCACAGTTATTGCGGTCTGCGTCGACAAGACATTCCGTAGTTCCGTTTTTGGGGAGGTAGGCATCAGGCTACAGCGTAGGGTACGGCTTTAGATTGGTCTGGGAGGACTTACAGAAGATTGGGTGGAGGGAGACTCAGTGTGGGGGTATTTGCTCTGCTTTTAGCAGAGGTAATAAACTGCTGTGTATGAGCACTTTAAACTCTGTTTATGTGGTGTATTTTCTGTTGTTTCCAGTACACCCACCCTGTTCTCTGTCCGTTCTATGTGGTATCCTTTCTCTGTGGTATCTATTTGTGTGATGTTTGTGCCCCCCACCCCCATATCCGCCCCTGTGTCCGCCCTGGTGGTATATATATACACATACATAATTAAATAAATAATGACGACAAATGACTCAATTAAAACTCCTTTTTTAAAGAAAAATCTGTCTGGCACAACATGGTATCCACCTCCTCATACTGCTTACCAGGTTACTGGGCCGGACAGGGTTAAAAAATAAATAAATAAACAAATAAAGTAACAGAGCACATAGGCTAATGATATATGTGTTATGTTTTGCGATATATCAGGTAGCGCTTCATTGTGCCGAGTCAGTCAAGTCACAGAGTTTCAGGAGTGTGGAACAATAATTTAAATATTATTATATTATATATTATAATATCACAATATGGCATAATGCTATTTTCAAATTGCTGTAGGTGCAATATTTTTTGAAGGTGATATGTGTGTCAAAATAGCATTTTAAATTAAACATTGTTGCACGGCAGATATTCTAAAGACTTAAGGAAACATCTTTGTTTGGTGCATATCCTCACAAAAATCACACCATAATCATTTTAATATGTTTTTATATTTATTTTCCAAAAACGCTCAGCCCTTTTAATAGTCAAGGCCAGTTGACAAAACGTTTCTGCTTGCTGCCTGCAATCAAATCTTTAGTTACACTTTGTTGTGTCAGCAACAAGTGGAAGCTTCCGGTCTGAGATGCTAATCCAATGCAGTCCCTTTAACCTGCATTTAACCTGCATTCGGCCAGCAGGTGGCAATTCTTCTGGTTGCAAAAAGAAGTCCGGTTCCATTAGAAATAATGGTAAAATGACCCTACTTCTCAGCTGATTTATTACCTCAGTAAACACTTTCAGAATGAGTTTATGGTCTCAATCACTAGTTACATGTCTTCTTCAATACAACATGATGTTAATTTTGTAAATTCTGGTCCCATTTAGAGGAAGATAGACCATAAAGCAGAGTATGTTTCAGGGCGGGATTATCTATGATTGACAAGACGTTACCATGGCGACCAGTCAATCAGGCTAGAGTGACTCATACCCACGGCACTGTGTAAATTTAACCAGTGCCGTTGAAAAAGCTTATTAGGAGTTGGCTGTTCACTTTCTCTTGTGAGTACATTTAGTTTTAAGACTGTTGTGCGCTAGACAAAATTGTCAGTCCTGTTAAAATGACAGTTAACGTGAATTACAGATGCTCCTAGCTAAGCAAGTTAGCTAGTTATATAGTCTAAATATGGTCACGTCCGGTGCTGCTGGTTGCAAAAACTCAACATGGCGGCACCCTATCGGCCAAACTTGAGGCATCAAATTTTTTTTTTAATGCAAAAGACACATAATCAATAACATTTTACATTGCCAGAAGCTCAAATTAAATTCTGTTCTTCTATAATATGAAGACATTTTACTGCTTTTTTTATTTCTTGAGTTCTATTGAGTTGCAGTAGTGTTTCAGTTCAACTACAAATCGATTGAAGCAGGGGTTAGATCCAGTCCATTTTGTATGTATCAAGTATGATAAGGAGCTGCACAATATAGTCAATTATCTGGACAATGAAGTACAAAATATAACACAACATCAAATACATTAATTAGTATACTCTCACCCGTTTTTCTGTTAAACTTGAGGCAATTGAAAGAAGTGTAATTGTTCCTGCATATGATTATTGTACACTGGTTGCGCATACTTGTGTATTGTGTTTCCACCAGCGTTGGACCCTTCTGTTATGTGCTGCACTGTCCCAGAGGCATTTTCTGCACATTGACATACGAGACCCCTGCTTCTTCTCTACCTATAACTCTTACATCTGCTAAGAGTTATAGGTACACAATGCCTATTTGTTGTTGTCTGAGATGTCCAAGTTAAAGGGGCAAAATGTAGTTTTCAGTGGCCACTAGCAGGGCCGTTTTTAAGATTGTAACCAGGTGCGTGCTCGCTTAAACTCATGAGCAACACAGACATGTTCAGGTCCTTTTACTTCTAGACAAACACACCGGGAGACAGCTTCACACAACATGCTGGAAACTCACTTTATAACAGTAAGGTTACTGTAGTGAATAACGTTAGTTCTTCCACTGTGTTGCACGGTGGATCAGTGCTAACCTAGCTGGCTGCACCTGTCCTGCATTACTACAGGCTAGTATAAACAAATTGCTCCACATTTGCTTTTTACATTTTATGCAGGCTAAAATCAATTATTTGACATAATACCAAAAGATACACTCATACAGTGTGAGTTGGAATAAAACACCAAGACTTCTAAAGTCGTGCAGCCCAGCTTTAGCAGATGCATCAATAAGTTAGAAGCAGAATTGTTCGCAGTTGAAAGCTTTTGGCTGGTCACAAGTTTACGAAGGAAGACAATGTTCTTTGCATCTTAGACTGTAACAGAATAATGTAAGTAGCTACTTACAGCTGTGGAAAGAATGCCTGTCTGCATGGTTCTCCATTCTTCATTTAGCTTCTTGGCTAACAGCTGACTTGAACAACATAAGGTCCGGTGCCACTGACCTGCCACGCAGTCATTCATTCACGTCGAGCATGGTGCGT
This sequence comes from Micropterus salmoides, assembly GCF_014851395.1. NCBI lineage: Eukaryota > Metazoa > Chordata > Actinopteri > Centrarchiformes > Centrarchidae > Micropterus > Micropterus salmoides. Next base: position 7,275 of record NW_024040297.1, on the reverse strand, counting down.
TCAGCAACGCAGTAATGAAGCGCTACTTGGATTAGTAACTGTAATATTATTACTGTTTTGTAAAACTAAAATCTCGGGCATGCAATATATTGTGAGAATGGCGCAATGCTTTACGCTACCACATAACACCAAGTCACACCAGCTGTCCTTCTATGACAGAGGTGAATTGCCAAATTGCACAAATTTATTTCATCACCACTGTTGTACACTTTGTTTTCAATTCAATTCAATTCAATTTTATTTATATAGCACCAAATCACAACAACAGTTATCTCACAGCGCTTTTCATAAAAGAGCAGGTCTAGACCGTACTCTATGATGCTATTTACAGAAGCCCAACAGTTCCCACCAAGAGCAAGCACTAGGCGACAGAGGCAAGGAAAAACTTCCTTTTAAGAGGCAGAAACCTCGAGCAGAACCATGGCTCAGGGTGGGCGGCCATCTGCCTCGACCGGTTGGGGTGAGAGAGAGAGAGAGAGAGAGAGAGAGAGAGAGAGAGCGAGCAGCCTACAGAATATACACACAGAGGTACAGACAGTAAAGGTGATGTTGCTATAGACTAAATGAAAAATGGTACAGATATTTATAGTAGTGTTAATGATAACAGTCGTAATGTTAATGATTATAATAACAATAATAACAATAGGACAAGTAACAATAGACGTTGCAGCAGAGGGTGTCGAGCAGGAACAAGGGGAGAGCAGGTGACCCGCAGCCACAGATCCAGACTCCACAGCTCCAGAGCCAGAAAACCTGCAGGAAGTGAGGAGAGAGGAGAGGGACGAAAAGCACAAGACTACCAGAAAGGGGAGAAGTTGTGTTAGTAACATGCAATAATGGGATGAGGTTGCATACAGAGGGAGAGAAAGTAGAGGAGAGAGGAGCTCAGTGCATCATAGGAAATCCCCCGGCAGTCTAGGCCTATAGCAGCATAACTAAGGGATGGTTCAGGACTACCTGAGCCAGCCCTAACTATAAGCTTTATCAAAGAGGAAAGTCTTAAGCCTACTCTTAAATGTGGAGATGGTGTCTGCCTCCTGAACCCAAACTGGAACCTGGTTCCACAGGAGAGGAGCTTGATAGCTGAACGCTCTGGCTCCAAGTCTACTTTTGGAGACTCTAGGAACCACAAGTAACCCTGCATTCTGGGAGTGCAGTGCTCTGGTGGGGTAGTAAGGTACTATGAGCTCTTTAAGATAAGATGGTGCCTGACTATTAAGAGCTTTGTAGGTAAGAAGAATGATTTTAAATTCTATTCTGGATTTTACTGGAAGCCAATGCAGAGAAGCTAAGACAGGAGAAATGTGGTCTCTTTTCCTGGTTCCTGTCAGAACACGTGCTGCAGCATTCTGGATCAGCTGAAGAGTCTTAACGGACTTTTTCGAGCAGCCTGATAATAAGGAATTGCAGTAATCCAGCCTAGAAGTAACAAATGCATGGACTAGTTTTTCTGCATCATTTTTAGACATGATGTTCCTGATTTTCGCAATATTACGTAGGTGGAAAAAGGCGGTCTTGAAATTTGCTTAATGTGAGACTTAAACGACATGTCCTGATCAAAGATAACTCCAAGATTCCTCACAGTGGTGCTGGAGGCCAGGGCGATGCCATCCAGGGAAACTATATCTTTAGATAATGCGTCACGGAGGTGCTTAGGCCCCAGAACAATAACTTCAGTTTTATCTGAGTTTAACATTAGAAAATTACAGGTCATCCAGGTTTTAACATCCTGAAGGCACATTTGAAGTTTAGCTAACTGATGAGTTTCATCTGGCTTGATCGATAGATATAACTGAGTATCATCTGCATAACAATGAAAGCTTATGGAATATTTCCTGATAACATTGCCTAAAGGAAGCATATATAAAGTGAAGAGGATTGGTCCAAGGACAGATCCTTGAGGAACTCCATGACTAACTTTGGCATGCATGGAGGACTCATCGTTAACATGTACAAACTGAAATCGATCTGATAAATAGGACTTAAGCCAGCTTAGAGCGGTTCCTTTAATGCCAATGAAATATTCCAGTCTCTGCAATAGGATCTGATGGTCAATGGTATCAAATGCAGCACTAAGATCTAATAAAACCAGTACAGAGACAAGTCCTTTGTCTGATGCAATAAGGAGGTCGTTAGTAATTTTCACCAGTGCTGTCTCTGTGCTATGATGAACTCTAAATCCTGACTGAAAACCTCAAATAAACTATTGCTCTGTAGAAAGTCACACAGCTGTTTAGCAACTGCTTTCTCCAGAACCTTAGAGAGAAAGGGAAGGTTAGATATAGGTCTATAGTTGGCTAAAACATCCGGATCAAGTTTGGGTTTTTCAGAAGAGGTTTAATTACAGCTACTTTAAAGTACTGTGGTACATAGCCTGTTGATAGAGATAGATTGATCATATCTAGTATAGAGGTGCTGACTAAGGTAAAACATCTTTAAGCAACCTAGTCGGGATGGGGTCTAAGAGGCAGGTTGATGGTTTAGATGAAGAAATTATTGAAGTTAGTTGGTAAAGATTGAGTGAAGCAAAACAGTCTAAACATATATCTGGTTCTACAGCTGTTTCTAAGGTTCCTGAGTTAAGAGATAAGTCGGTGCCAGTTGAGGGCAGGTCTTGCTGAATTTTGTCTCTAATAGCTAGAATTTTATCATTAAAGAAGCTCATGAAGTTGTAACTACTGAGAGCTATGGGAATACTTGGCTCAATAGAGCTGTGACTCTCTGTCAGCCTGGCTACAGTGCTGAAAAGAAACCTGGGGTTGTTCCTATTTTCCTCTATTAATGACGAGTAGTACGCTGCTCTGGCATTACGGAGGGCCTTCCTATAAGTTTTAAGACTATCTTGCCAAATTAAACGAGAATTTTCCACTTTGGTGGAACGCCAATTCCTCTCAAGTTTCCGCGATATTTGCTTTAATTTGCGAGTTTCAGTATTATACCATGGAGCTAACCGTCTTTGTTTTAGTATTTTCTTTTTTAGAGGGGCTACAGAGTCCAGTGTCATTCGCAGCGAGCCTGCAGCACTATCAACAAGATGATCGATTTGGGAGGGACTGAAATTAGCATAGGAGTCCTCTGTTACTTTGTGTTTTAATGCTGTTTTTCCATAGCCAAAATTAGCATCCCAGTTAATATCACAGTCAACGTGGATTACGGATGCACCTTGTTAACCAAGCTAGCTAGTGCCACCCTCACATCTGGTTCCAGAAAACTAATAGGTTAACGGCCAGTACGACAACCTCGAGGCTTCAAAAAGGTAGCCTGCAAACCAAGAGACATGGTGGCTAAGTCCTTTTTTTTGGGCTACACAACCATTCTTTCAGCTATATATCACTATGCTAACCTGCCAATAACTAACATGCAGGTAATGTACTATTTTCACCATCTCTTAGTTTAGCGTGTTAGTACAATTAAGGCTGATGGAAAATGTCAGTTTAGTCTTAGTTTTGCTGGTATTTGGTCATAATTTTTTAAAATTCTGACCTGATGATGGCGCTAGATGAAAAATAAGATTTCTAGTTATCCTGTGTGACTGGCCACAGACCAACATCACCATCCACTGTCTCCAAGTGGACGAAAAAATAAACCGATCAAAAAAAACCAGTTGACATGTTTAAAGCATAATTTCACTCCAATCGCAGAAACCGTATCATCTCACTTACCTCTAGTTCCATCATGCCATGCAGATAGTTTTCACCTTTAAATTCTTCATCCACCCCAGTGTAATGGAGATGAATTGAATTCTATATGTTGTGCTCTAATATATAACAAAATTTAATAGCAGCATCTGAAAGGAAAAAAACTTATTGTATTGCAAGACCAACATGATTGTGACCTTCACCACTGACAACATACAAAACTTTAAAAACGTTATATTAGCATTGTTTTGACCCTTTAAGACTGCTTACCTGTCTCAATGAAGTTGTGGTAGAAACTTAGACTCTTCCTCTACCATGGACAAAATTTCTACCAAAGAAATAGTCCCTATTTTCATGAATTTATTTAGATGTGACCTGTTCATATGTCATACTTTAAAGCCCTTCTAGAGATGTTTTGTGTTCAGGACAGTGATCTTAACACTCACTACACTGCATCAGTGTGTGTGTGTGTGTGTGTGTGTGTGTAAAAAAATCAAGCCACCACGTTCAGTGCAGAGGCTCATATTTTGTCCCTGTGGTGGTGGAAAGGCAAACATAATTCCATAATTTATTTATGGTTGACACCTTTAGATTTTAAGTTTAAAAAACTGTTTTGTTTATTTGAACATGTTTTCTCTCATAGGGGAACTGGAATGGTCTGCAGCAAATACCTGGTTTAAACATTATTATTGTTATTAAGAATTTATGAATGGAGTAGTTCTCAAATACTCACTGGCCCATGTGCTTCTCACTCTGTCCAAAATGTATTTTGACGCCAGAGCAGCTGAGGTAAGATAGTTTATCAGGAGGAACATTTCTAATAAAACCATTTAGTCTTCCTTCTAAAATAGCTACAGTTTAAGATGCATTTAAACAAAAGACATTTGAAGTACAAACTTGATTGCACTGATGTACATTTATGAAAAAACTTTATTCCATATTTTCTGGTACTTGGTAGTAATGCACATTTCAAAATATAAAAAGAACCATAGGTATGAAAATAGCATAAGCATCAGAAATGGAGTGTAGATGCTGGAACCAAAGGAGTAAAATCATCAAAACAACCCCACTCACAGGACACCACGCTGTTGAGGAGTACAAATCTCAACACTTGCACTTGACTGTACCATTGAGTAATGACATATCTATGTCACACTGAAGCCACAAATATGAAAACACAAAGCAGAAAAAAAAGTGTACCGTTGAGTATTGTGTATACAGTAAGTTAGATAGGAGATAATACATGTCAACCAAAATATGATTCACCACTTTTCGAATACACTGCAGATTGCAAAGGTTTGGCTACAGAATGAAAGCTTGTGGTAGAAACGCACTCTCTTCAGCACGTACAGTAGCTGTTAGAAAGATTTTTGCCACAAATAATACACAGTGGATGAATTGGCAAATGACATCAACCATCTTGGAGCACTTCTAGGCTAATTATTTCTGTCACATTCATAGTTTCCACTCAAAAGACACTTCACAGTACTGCACTGTATACATGGAAACTGAAGCTGTACTCTTTTTATAAAACCCAAAACACAACAATTTCCTCAAACATGATTTAAACCATCAGAGAATAAATTGAAACAGAATGTCTTTGGCTTATTCATCACAATAATATTTACTGAATGTGGCTTAGAATCAATGCAGTGTTTGCACTAAGTTTATTGTACTTTAAGTCACCAAGATTGCACTAACAATCCGTTTAAAGTGACAAAATGTTCCGAATCACAGAAACACAACTTCTCTTGCAAGGGATTTACATAGTACATTAGTGACAGACAGTTAAGTTTCATGTCTAAATGTCTGTTCCTCAGATGCCCCATCTGCATAATCCTGCTGATCCTCGACACAGATGACACGGTGCCCAGAGCTGGTTCACTGGTTCAGTCTGGAGCCACACACATGCCACACTGGCCTGGGATCAAATCCCAGCCTGAATCCCTCCCTGTGTTTACCTCCTTTGCTTTCCCAGAGTCTGGAAAGATAATACTGAAAAATGTGGACTGTCCAGTTGGAAAAACATGATGCAAAATCAAGTCAAATATGACAGGGGAGGGTGGAAATTAGGCTTATTAAACTGCAAATGGCACGTACGGAACAGTGGGGACAGCTAATGGAAAATCTGTTGTGTCAGTTTAAAGGCACATTGAATTCATTTTGTCAAAATCATTGATAAAGAAAGCATCATGGGGATTCATAAATGTTCTGTATAAACCCCCCAAAGTCAAAAGCAACACCTGCACACTATCTCCAATCCACAGTTTTTATTTAAGCGTATTAAAGTAGACAGTGTATCAGTTCAAGCGGGATCTTTGTTTGTCCTATGTAAATCCCTTTACTACCACATAACAAAAGATGTTTAAGTAAGATCTTACAGAAAATGTGATAACAGTTTACGTTCATAGACCATCCTGAGCCATGTTCACAATAACTCTTGACTTTATACATTTGAGTCTAACTCAAGAAGCTACTGACTAAAATGATGCAAGAACTTTCTTGTTGCTGTTGTATGTTTTAGCCACTATTGCCTGACAATAAAGAGTGAGATAAGAATGAGTTTAGTTGACAGTCAGTACGCTTCTATTGGCAGAATACAAACTTACGAATGGGTGCATCACGGTGGCTCAGTTGGTGAATGTGAATCAGCCTGGGATCACATGCCGCCCCTCTCTAAGTCAGTTATCTACTGAAGGCCCCACGAAGTGTGTGTTCTTTGAACTTGGATCACTTTTAATCCTAACATGGTAATGCAAGATTTATTGTAAAGTATAGCACCACTCAGAATACCTTATTGCATCGCCCTTCAGCTGTCAGAAGAAGGGAGTCAGAACACTGTAACATCTTGGATCCACAGAGTAATGAGTCAATTAACACCGTAAAAGAAACACTAATAAATATGTCTGTAAATGTGATATAAAACAATAGTTTTGCATTCATATTGTGGCCAACAAAATGCCACGTGTGGCAGGTTAAAGTTTATTATTGTTTTTACTGTTATTATTATTATTATTATGTGTGATTAATTGTATAAATAACTACATTGCCAACAGAAGAACCAATAAAGTCAGCATCATGTTTGTCTGCAGGCACAGTAGGCGGCACTTTACACCAGTGCTTGCTGAGATTACTGTTCTTCTTCTGATGGAAATAATGACCGTTCAGTTTCTCCTTAAGGTTTTCTCCACCACACTATCAAAACAAATTAGTTTAATCATTTTATAAAGGCATTATTGGAGCAAAACAACAGAGCGCCTGTGACGTGTATCAGTAAGTCGAAGTCACAGAGAAAAATGCTTTAGGAGGTGCAGGTCATGGCCCGGTCGTGACTCCAGTTTTTCCCTGCCTGCCTCCTCTGATCAGCCTGCCTGCCTCCTGCATTCATCAGCCCAGCTACCACCTTCATTTATTCATAATTATTCATTAAAGAGGTGGTATTATGGTTTTTGGCTTTTTCCCTCTCCTTTATTGAGTTATATCTTTTTTGTGCATGTAAAGGGTTTGCAAAGTGAAAAAGCCCAAAGGGAGTTCCCATCTCCCACAGAAAACTCTGCTCTGAACTGCCTGAAAACAGCTTGTTTGTAGTCCAGCATTTACTTCCCTTTCTTGTGACGTCACAATGAAAATACGTGCC
>NW_024040296.1:0-33667 GCF_014851395.1 Micropterus salmoides | reverse complement strand
TAGTTTACCACACTCAGTGCAGCTAAAGGGTTCTCACCAGTGTTACATCAATTGTATTGTGAAGAGGGCTTGAACCTGACTGAGGTTCCCTGCTCTCCTCCAAATCAGTCTCAGGTTCAGAGAAGTGTGAAGTCTTGTCATGACTATCTGGTTGTAAATGTCTATCTGAATAGGTGTTCCTGACTGGTTTGGTCCTCCACAGTCGTTTCCATCAGCTTCTGTGTCCATCTGTTTAGTTAGGCTTTGATGAAGCTGCAAGGACCGACGGCCCACACACGGATGGTTTTTAAGATGAAGAGGACCAGTGAATACACTGTCACAAACACTGCAGCTATATTGCTTCTCTCCTGTATGGACTGTCATGTGCTTCACAACATCTCCTTTCGATTGAAAAGTTGTGTCACAAACTGAGCATATGAAACGTTTTTCGTCTGTATGAGGTACTGGCAGACTGGGACTCGACTCCTGCTGCTCGGGGGGAACCTCTTCTCTACTCACGAACAGCGGCTGGACTTCTGTGGAGAATAATCAAATACAAACACGTTTTAGAAAACAGTAAGCTTACCTAAGTCACATTCAAATTAGGTTACATGTCTTAAATTCAAAGGGGAAACAGCCTGTATCTAAGACTCAAGACCAGAATATCTGTTGTCCTCGGCTGTCTAGGCAACGGCTAGTTCCTATCTATGGAAGTTTTTAATCGGACTTCCACATATGTAACCCACAGCAGACAATCCACAAACATCAGAATCAGAAGAAGGAGCTTTATTGCCAACTAGTGTTTTACACATACAAGGAATTTGCTGTGAAGGTACAGGTACATAAATAAATGTAGAAATAAATAAATATGGAATAGAAGAACAACGTTGTGTACATATAAATATATAAACTGACAACATAAAAATATAAAACAACATCAACAACAAATATGTGCAACGTGCCAGGTCTGAGCCCAACACAAGATGAAACAGTATTTACATGTGCAGAGACATTTGTATCGTTTGCAAGAGGGGAGTGTCAGTGGGGGACCCGGGTCTTGTTGATGAGGTTAGCTGCAGATGGGAAGAAATTGTTTTTGTGGCGAGAGGTTTGGGTCCTGATGGACCGCAGCCTTCTGCCAGAGGGGAGGGTCTGAAACAGTTTGTGTCCGGGGTGGGAGGAGTCAGCTGCAATCTTTCCTGCTCGCCTCAGAGCCCTGGAGGCGTACAGATCCAGAAGAGAAGGAAGATGCAGCAATCCCCACATCTGATGAGCCCAATGAGGGTGGGGTCGTCTGCAAAGTTCAGGAGCTTGACAGACTGGTGACTGTCGGTGTTGTTGAGGTGCAGCTGTCGGTTTACAGTGAGAAGAGAAGGGAGGACAGAACGCAGCCTTGAGGGGATCCGGTGCTGATGAGATGTTTTCCCAGCTTCACATGCTGCTTCCTGTCCGTCAGGAAGACTGTGATCCACCTGCAGGTGGAGTCAGGCACATTCAACTGGGAGAGCTTGTCCGCTGGTGTGGACGGAGATCGAATTCGTTTTAATTCTCCGTTTGTAAACTAAAACGTAGTAGTGTGGAAGGGGCCTGAGGCTGAAGTTGAGCGGAGGGGTCAGGGGGGATGGTGTCCGATTGACTGTCAAAGCGGCAGTAGAACTGGTTCAGCTCGTTTGCCAGGTGAGAATCGTTTATTGAGTGGAGGACTTTGGGTTTATAGTTTGTGATCTGTCTGAACCCCCCAGACAGAAGTGGTGTTGTTTGCAGAGAACTGGTTCTTTAGTCTCTCTGAGTACAGTCGTTTTCCTTTCTCGCACCTCCTTGCTAAACCTGTACTTTGACGGCCTGCACCCGGCTCGGTCTCCACTCCTACGTGCCTCCTCCTTTTTCAACCTCAGCTGTCTGAGCTTAGCTGTGAACCAGGGTTTGTCATTGTTATAACTCACCCTGGTGCGTGTTGGTATACATGTGTCCTCACAGAAGCTCATGTAGGACGTCACAGCCTCTGTAAACTCATCCAGATTGTTGGTAGCCTTCTTGAAAACGTCCCAGTCAGTGCAGTCCAGATACGCCTGGAGGTCCTCAACAGCTTCACTAGTCCACTTCTTTGATGTCCTCACTGCAGGTTTACAGAGCTTTAGTTTCTGCCTGTAAGCAGGAATTAGATGGACGTGACTTGGTCAGAGTGTCCCAGTGCAGCACGTGTGACGGCGTGATAGGCACTGCTAACTGTGGTGTACCAGTGATCCAAAGTGTTCCCCTCTCTGGTTGGACACGTTATAAACTGTCTGTATTTGGGGAGTTCTTGGCTGAGATTTCCCTGTTAAAGTCACAGAGAACAATAACAAGAGAGTCCGGGTTTTTCTGCTCCACACACAGAATCCGGTCGGCCAGCATGTGCTGTGCGTCTCAACGTTGGCGTGCGGCGAGATGTAAACACCGACCAGAGTGAATGAAGCAAACTCACGGGGGAGTAAAAAGGTTTATATTAATGATAAGAAATTCCAGATCAGGAGAACAGAGCTGCTGAATCACCGTCACGTCGGTACACCGGCCACTGTTGATATAAAAACAAACACCTCCACCTTTTGTTTTGCCGTAGAATTCTGTGTCGCGGTCGCTCTGTACAGTTGGCCAGCTGCAGCGCAGAGTCCGGTATCAGTTCAGACAGTCAGGTCTCCGTAAAGCACAGGACAGCAGATGAATAAAAGTCTCTGTTTTTCCCCACCAGAAGCTGAAGTTCGTCCAGTTTGTTGCGCAGTGAGCGGACGTTGGAGAGAAATATTGGCGGTAGCGGCGTGCGGAGTCCCCACCGGCGAACACGCATGAGCGACCCGGCTCTTTTCCCTCTCCTGCGTCGCTTCACAGCGCGAACGACTGTGAGCGAGCCCTTCACCAAAATGTCCAATAATTCCCCGGATGACGCGAGAAAAGTGAATTAAATCCGTGGGAGTTGCTTCCCTGATGTTCATGAGCTCCTCCCTGGTGAAAGAGCACCGGGAATCACAGCCGAAAACTGAATTAACACACAAAAACAAAACAAAGTGCACCTAACAACGAGGCACCTATACTCAGCGCCATCTTGTTTAAAAATAAACAAACAAAAAAAAACACATTTACCATGATCCACAAATATTTTACTATGCACAAACATGTATTTTTACATTTGTGTTGTGTAGTCATATCTACAAAATACAGTGCTATTGGCAAAAACTTGTACTTGTTGATTAATTTCTACACATGAAAGTTTTGCACATTTGTGGATTGCTTACGGTCAATTTGTAGCATTCCTTATTTACATTTTCCCTTAGGGGTGTACTCACTTTTGTTGCCAGCGGCTTTGTGATGTGTTATTTTGAAGGGACAGCAAATTTACACTGTTGTACAAGCTGTACACTCACTACTTTACATTGTAACAATGTGTGATTTCTTCAGTGTTGTCACATGAAAAGATATCAAATATTTACAACAATGTGAGGGGTGGACTCACTTTTGTGAGATACTGTATATGTTTGTGGATTGTAAGATATTTGTGGACTTTTTTTTATTACACAGATTCCCGTGGAACACATTTCAAGTGACCCACAAATTGACAGGAATCAAATCACAAATGTGCAAACCAGTTTCACATGTACGTGTGTTATGAATCTGATTTTACACAACACAATGTAAAAATACATGTTCGTATTGAGATGTACAGATTGCAATTTTCTTGGCTTATTTTGATTTTGTTCTTCTCCAAGAGCTATTGCTGACAGCATACACCAACATTCTTTATTAGCACCAGCATAAGCATTCGGTACAACCTACGTTATTCGAAAATATTTGAAAGAACACATTAACATATTTCTACTAGGTTATTTCTCATTTTCAGTCTTCGTAATTCTCCAGCTTATTGCTTTTCCCTTCAAACACACACCTACACCTATCTCTCACCCTGTATTAATCAGCTCTGGCAACTTTACTCATTTGCAGTTTTATAAAATGAAAAAACTAAAATTAAAAACGTATCTACCAAGCTGTCGTCATACACCTAGGGCAGCTTGGTAGATACATCAAATCAAACAACCAAACTCAACAAGATAAACATCTTAATATGGCCAAAAATGTTATCGCGATAAAAACATTTCATTAACATCAACAGTCGATATCGATAATTATCTGGATAAATTTCTAATCATTATTTCTATCAAGTTTAAAGACTTGAAGAAGATTTTTGCTCATGAATGAAAATTGAAGAAACCAAATGGTTAATTGTGAGGTTAAATATTCTAACAACCAAACTCAACAAAATAAACATCTTAATAGAGTAAGTTCTAATTCATTTGTGATTGAAATAAACATCTATTGACAATATATTGAACATTTGCTATATTGTTATGGAGGAAACTTATGTTGCGATAATTATTGTTTTATTGCCCAGTCCTACACACAGAGAAAGACACCAGTATGAAGGACTACCTGAGCGCGTTCTGCTTCTAACTAACTGGATTTAATATTCAAAATAGTTGTAAAATAGTATAGGCTACTATCATATGAACATTATCCTTTTTATTTAATGTTACATTACTCAGTTACTCTGCTGAATACAGTGAACACTCAGCAAAGGCAACAAAACTCACGCAAGAAAAGCTATGCAAAGATTAAATTTGCCTTTGGTCTAATGCACAGTAAAAGGGTGCACTGCAAAAACTAAAATCTAAGTAAGATTAATTATTTTAACTGAAGGAAAATATACTTGCTTTTTGTCTGACAAGATTTTTCGTCTTACCAGGCCGCTTTTATGTTAGAGAATTTCTCTTTTATCCTTAAGTAGCAAGTGAAATGTTCTTGTTTTGTTGTCAGATAATCTTTGCTTATTTTAAGTAATATTTCCCCCGTTTTATTACTTTTGTCCTTGTTTTTGAGAGCTCAGTTTTTGCAGTGTCCCATGACTGTCGGCAGGTAAAAGTTCTGCGTTCAAACTTTCATTCAGTAAAGGAATGTATTATCATCAAATTGTACTTTCAGTATAAAATTAATATTAGTCATACTGCAGTAAATTCCTGTATACTTTTACTGCAGTAAAGGCAGTTTAAAGTGAGAATAAGCAGTAAAGTGCACAAACCTGCTCTGTGTAACCGGACTTCAGGCTTTGTGTCCAGTAGTTTGCGTTGTCCACAAAGTTCCTCCTCGTACTCTGCTAAAATTCTCTGAAAACGCTCAAATATCTCTTCAGCAGCCGCACTTAGTCGCTGCTGGACAAAACTCTCAGCGTTTGGACTTTAGACATGTTTACAGCAGCTTTTCCTCCAGACACACTCCGTTACAGACACGCAGCTCACTCTGATAAAATACACACTGTGAGGCCGAGCTCCGGCTCCGGCTACTTCCTGCTGACAAGCTACGCTAAATTAATTAGCTTCGTAGGACACCGGGAGATAATTCAGATGTTAAACATGTTCAGATAAAGGGAACAGCACAGAGTCTATTCAGACAGCTCTATCTGGACATTTGGGCTCCGTGAAAAATACAGTTTGGTCTCTATGGAAGCTGCTCCGACTGTGAGGCCGAGCTCCGGCTCCGGCTACTTCCTGCTACCAAGCTAACTTCCTTTAGCATTCTCGGCTAACAGGAGATGAAGGTCTGAGGTGAACAAAAGGTCCGGCTGATTCCTCTTCTTCCTTTTCTTTGGGGGTTTACAGCAGCAGGAATCCACGGTGCTTTTATTCTCCCTCAGCGTCTATTAATTTTAATTCATGACATCCATACTGAGACAATCCAACTACCCTTCCCCAAATAATTTATCCAGTAGAATATAGTGGTAAAGTTAATTTCCCCCTAAATTTCAGTTAAAAAAAAGTTAAACTTTCATATATTCTAGATTCATCACACATAAAGTAAAATATTTCAGGGCTTATAGATGAAGATCAGATCACATTTTATGTAGAAATCCAGATAATTCGTGACTGTATGTCTTTTATTTTATTTTTCATACCCTTTATTCCTGTGTGTGCCTCCCTGCTAGAGGATGTCCTCCTCTTTCCAGGCTGTGGTTGTAAATCAGAATTAGTTCTTAACAAACTTCTTAAAGAAAAAGGTAAAATAAAATAAATAAGAATTTTAAAATGCCACGCGCTCCAAATTGCAATGACAGAGATGCTATTCGCTGTATTTCCCTGTATTCTCCCATTGACTGTATTCTCCCTGTTACAGGTGAACCAAAAGGATTTAATAGCTGTTACTTTAGGATCGAAACTACATAATGTTGTTTTAAATAATCCCTTCTTTTACTTTTATTAGACACATCATTGATTATTTTACTTGCTAAAAGTCTTTTATGTCAGTATTTGTGACAGTTATGTGCTCTGTTGTAATTAACTTTACTGCTGCCTGTTTGAATTTATTCAGTAAAGTGGGGAACAAATACTTTTAAAAACTAAAACATTTCCTCCATTTGACACGAGTTTCTGGGAATCGTCGCTACCGCTTTTATTTTGATATTTGAGTGAGGACTTCCTGATAAAACCGGCACTGCGGGTTTTATTTTGAAACTCCAGACCGGATCTCCGTGTGTTGTTTATAAACCGTCCGCCTCTCTCAGCACCGACTGTCCTCCAGACTCTGAACCCGACAATGAGCGCTCTTCGGCGGGCTGCGTGTGTCCTCTTCCTCGGCGTCCTCTGGGCCTCCCTCTCCCCGTCCTCCTCTGCCGGCTCCGGATCCCGCCTCACGACCAGGTGGCCCAGGTCGCCCGCTTCGTCGCGCACCAGTGTGACTGGGCCTCCATGGCCACCATCTCCACCCACAAGCCGGTGGTGGGGCAGCCGTTCTCCAACGCCTTCTCGGTCAGCGACGGGCCGGAGGGCTCCAGCTCCGGGGTGCCCTACATGTACCTGACCCGCATGGAGATCTCCGTGCAGGACCTGGAGGTAACCTTCCCGCAGTCCATCTTACTGTTTGTCGTGTTTAAAAGTAAATAAAGTATCGCAGACTCCCTGTAAACTTATTTTAACTACTCCTTCTAGTGCGTGTCTGCAGCGTTCAAAACTACGTTGAGAAATCAGGGCATTTAGTGAGGCTGCCGTTGGTGTTATTCAGTATAATCTCATGGTTTTACTGTGTTATGTAAAATATGAAAGTGCCTGTTGTGTTCAAAATAGTTAAAGTATCATATTTCATAACTACCATGAAGAAATCTGTAAAGTTTAGCTTTAATTAAGTATATTCCAATAGAGTCCTAATAACTCAGCAGTGTACAAAACTACGTTTAAAAATCACTGAATTTAGTAAAAATCCATTGATACATTTGTAATGTTCCTTCAGGAGCTTGTAACGAGTCTGCAGTGTTCAAAACTATACTGGAAATGTCATAGATTTTACTAAAAGGCTTACATTAGTTTTTAAAAGTCCCTTTCTCTTATTACATTCATGTAGTTAGTGTTCAAAACTATCATAAATAATAAGTTATCTATAGAATTTCTGCAAAACTCCTAGTGTTTATAATATTTGATCAATATGAAATTGTCATATGCTTTAAAAAGTAACACACAATACTACATTTATAGTATTTTTGGTGACATAAACTTTACCAAAAACACAGATATTTCTAATATTATTTTTATAATGTAGCTATAAACTGTTCACAACTATTATCAATAAACTCTAATACTTTTAAATATATCTAATGGTAGTTATTTCAATAATAACTTAGAAAACCTGAATCTATTGTTTTTTTTTTTTTTTTGTAGATTGTACAGTGTTAAACAAATACCACAAACTGTCCAGAAATACTTTAATATTCCTTTAATATTGCTGGTATTTGATTTGTGTCTGATACTCGGTACAGAATTTATGTTTTTGTTACATTAAGGTTTTTTTAATATCCTGTGGGTTCTATGATATAATTTTGCTTTTATGTTAAAATTTAACTTAAAATTGGTTTGTTTAAAATGCTATTATTTTGTGTATTTGGAGCCAATAACAAGTGAAGAAATCTTTATTATTAAGTCAGTTTTATTCCTGTTTCACTCATTAGTTCAGTGAACTTCTGCAAAATGACAAAAAGTCATGTTATTAAAAGTTATGAAAACACGCAGCTTAGGGTTTATGCAACAGCAGAGTCTCTACCATGACACAGCGGTTCTTTCACACAATGACTCAGCAGTTTGGAGTTAAAGTCACGTGTCAGAGCTGAAGTCATGTGACAGGAAAACGCTGCGTGATAAACAGCAGACACGTTTCATTGGTCTGTTGATGTCAAACTGTTGGAATAATGACTTGAAATTGCTTTTATACGTCTTGAGTCTGTGAAAAATGTCTGTAAGCTGCATTTTACAGAAGAGGGTTCAAGGTTCACAGTGATTATTTTACATTTATTGATTTGGAAGACGCTTTTATCCAAAGTGACTTTCATCTGAGGAACAACATACACGCATCAAAACGGTCCATTAAACTAGAAAAAGTGGAAATTTATAAAAAATGAGGACATTTCAAACACTTTCAGGTTTTTAATATTGGAAGCTGCACCTAAAGTTCAGGCACTAAAAAGGAGAGGAAGTTAAAATGAAACTGATTAAATAGTTTAAATGTTGAGATAGTGAATCAAAGTGTTTGCTTAAGTTAAAATTAGGAAGGAAAGGAGTCGATTAAAGTGTAGGTACTGATATGTAGGTGCTAAAGGCCACTTAACTTTACTGTAGAGTGAATTCATGCACCACAGAAACATACAAACAAAAAGTACGTCTGGATTGCCGAGGTCAAGAGATGAAACTAAAATAAAAATAAAGTGTCTTAAAAGTCTTAAAAAGACATAAGTCTTTCTGCAGTTTGTTCTTCGTGTGTGTCTGAAGGTCTTGGCCTTGTTGATAAAGAGGCTGTTTTAACGTCAGTGCGTTTCACTCGTGGTTAAATAAAGTTTAATCCGTCTGCGTGCAGGTGAACCCTCAGGCGTCTCTGTCCATGTCTCTGGCTCAGACTGAGTACTGCAGACAGCAGGGCTTCGACCCTCAGAGTCCTCTCTGCGCTCACATCATCCTGTCTGGATCTGTGATGGAGGTACGCACACACACACACACACACACACGCACACACCTGTGTAGCCAGGTGGGAAACTCTGAGCAGTCACATGACCCTCCCTCCTGTTGCCCAGGTGAACGGGACGGAGGCGGAGTTCGCTAAGAAAGCTCTGTTCAGTCGACACCCGGAGATGATCGACTGGCCGTCTGACCACAACTGGTTCTTCGCAAAGTTCAACATCACACAGGTACAAGTACCACTACTGCAAATATGAAGTACTACTGGTGTGTTTATATTCGTACCGCCACGACTATACTTACTGTTACAGCTGGTGCCACTGTTAAAACATGTGTCGTGCTGTCGCAGTAACATATGACTCGAGTATTGCAAATTCTACTACTGCAACTACTATTTATTTATTTTTTACTGCCAGTACTGTCTTATAACAGCTACTACAACCATGGTACTTCTGCTACTACTAGAACTACAAGTACTTTAACTTCTGCTGTTACTACAAATATTACAACAATGATTCTTACTTTAAGTGCTGTCTTTGCCAAACTCTGAGTAATTTACTGCAAGAACGTTCAAAACCAACACGCAAGATTCGCTGTTGGTAGTCAGATTATGGTGCTCAGCCATCTAACTTGTTGAAAAAATAATATATATCTCTGTAATAAAACATGACTTTATTACTGCTGTCGTTACTACTATGAGTGCTGCCAGCCTGCTTTCAGTAAACGGACCTCCCAATTGGTCCAAACGTCCTCATTGTCATCAGCCAATCAGAGGGCAGGAAGTTGACCTCCATGTTCCTCCGTGTTTCAGGTGTGGGTGTTGGATTATTTTGGCGGGGTGAAGACCGTCACGCCGGAGGAATACTTCCAGGCAGCGCCGCACAGGAAGCACCACTAACGGTCAGAGCTGCTGGGTCCTGTAGTTCTATTTGTTGTGTTTGTAGTTCTACTACAACTATTATTGAGTCCATTTAAATCCTCTTTAATCCACTGTCAGGCGTCTGAGTAGGTAAAAATGTGCTGAAATGTGTGAAAGAGGAAACATAAAAGTCTAAACCAGCGAAGTGAGAGGTTTTATTATTTGTCAGCTGATCAGATCAGGATAATTAAACAGTTAGTTTAATGTCACAGTTATGAAATGTTCAGTAAAAAATTTGATAGTAATTTCATAGTAAATTAGGATATTTGTTTCAGAATTATGAGACTCAGATGTATCATATGTCAAAATGTCTACTTTTTAGGAAAGTAAGTGGTTGTGTTTCTCTGTTCAGGAGGCCGATGGTAAAGCGTCGTCGACCTGTGAGATCTGCTGCAGGTTTGAATCCTGATCTCTTTCTACAAGACAACACGAGATACTCAGGAGCTGCTGTTCATAATGTTTAGTCTCAACATCTGCAACAACAAACAACAAATGTTAAACAAATGTTTGATGGACAGATTCTGAAAGTAGAAAAATTCTAATTCTAATATTTAGATTTGCTGAAATTAAATTACAGACAAATAAATTCAAAATCAGTTTTCAAATGTGCCTTAAAACATTAAATTTAGTTTTAGTTGAAGCACATTTTCAAGTTTAAATTAAAATACTTCACTTAATATTTTTGTAATTTGGTGATAATTTATTAATAAAATAATTAATAAAAAGTTAGAATGACTTCTGGAGAAAATAAAATATATGTTTGATCTCCTGATGACCGTATTGAACAAAATGCTCAACAGCGAATTGATTCTTTCTCATCAATCAATCAGCTGATCAGTGTTTCTTGGCTTCTCTTTTGTTCCTAAATCCATCAAATTCAGTCTTTTAACAGTGAATCTCAGGTTTTTGTTGTTGATCAGAGTTAGAAGATGTAAATGTGTGATTGTAAATGTGAGCACAGGTGTGTGAAATAATATATAAGGTGTGTTTTTGTCACAGGAAGCCAGCTGCAGTGTTGGTTTTTGGCCACTAGAGGGAGCTGCTGAGTTTCTAATCAAAGACAAAACAGAAAGGAGTCAAAAATACAATTCAGTTGTTTTCATATTTTTACTGCAGAGATGACTGAATAAGAATATAAAACTATAGTAACTACGTGTAAACTTCTGTCTTTAATAGACTTTAAACGTTATGTTAAAGTCACCAAAATTGAAAACTTAATCATAAAGTTATAAAAAAAATGTTCCTCTGTACCTATTTTATATTTTGATGTAACAGAAAACACTTTAAATTGAAGGTGTTTCTCCTTTTCTTGCTTTGGTTTGGTTTCGTGGCTGCGTGCAGCTCAACACACCAAACTCCATTTAGTAAAACTAAGATTTAAGGTGTGTGATTTTATAGGATTTGCACTAGAAAGCAACAAGCTGCACTTTATAACTTTGTCATGGATGACGAGAGTGAACAGAAATATTCAGATGTGGAAAGATATTTGATTACAGGAGTATTATGAGAAATGTTGATCTACAGATGCCATTAATAAAGCTTATAACTATTTCTACAAAACAGCTTTTACTACAAGAGAAGTGAAAAGTTATTTTAATGATTACAATGTTTCTTCTCACTTCTGAAAGCAGATCAGTAACTTTAATCACAACTTCTAAAGTCGAATGAATCTGTTGCATGTGTGATGCCTTAAACTTTGTTTTACTTCAGTAACTTTACAATAATCAGCTTTTTCATGCTGGTGGAAAATATATGCTTTCACAACATCATAAGAAGACTCTGCTGTGAAATTGTATTTTTTTAAAAAGGAATATAAACGGATGATTTGTATAAATAAAGTTTGTGCTTCTCTGTATGTCCTGTCCCCCTTTCACTAATCCCTCTCTCTTTCTGCTCCTCTTTGCATGGGTGCCATCTTTTGTGTAGCCTAGTGTGTTTAATACATTACCAACCATAAATGTGGTAGTCAGATACATAATTCTTACCAACAACTTTAAAATGTTTAATTTATCACCCTAATAATTTTATATATATTTACACTTGCCGGTGTTTTACCACGAGGTCCCAGGGGTCAAGCAATTTGAAAAAGAGCTACAGGACCACTTCTTTGATGTCACACCAATCACAACCTCTGTTTCATATCCAATAGACATTCAACAACAACACAATAACAATTGTTGTGATTGGCTTACAAAATTAACCCTGTACAGGACCCATAAGCGTCCCACTCAACCTGAATCCACCCTAGATATTAGCAGACAGCCGTCTGGTAATATAATTATACTGGAATATTGTATTTCGCTATCAGCTTATTAATGTGGTCACAATGGACTAGTGGGTTTCACTTTCATGACGCCCTAAAGGTGAGTTCGAATCCTGTACAGACCAGTTGTTTTCTACCTTTTTAAAGGGGCTTACTAGTTCTTGTAAGTGCAACATCTTTACTTAAACAGACTCAAAAGACGAAAATGTGTTGAGTTTATACATTTTATTGCAGATATTCAGCCGTTCACAGGAAGGACAATCTGCTCACTTCCTGTTTTGAACATGTCCTGAAACATGAAGCAACCTTGCAGACTGAGGGTTCCTACTCGGTTTCTGACGATGTAATGAACAAAGCGGACAGCTACATATTCTCTTCCTGTTTCCAACAGCTGTCGTTTCTACGACGAACACAGACGCTCACCGGTTAACGGGGCCACTCGTTAAACCGAAACACCGGTCGTCGTGGCGCAGCTTCATTTCTCTGTGATGTTACCGACACTTTTACGCCTCTTTGCTCATCTTGTTGGCTTATTGCTGTGAGCGGGTTGCAGTAAGTTATAGTGGGATTCAAATTATTTCTGTCTTTCTGTTGGATTTCGTATTTTGGTTGGAACTTTACTTTCACTTCTGGTCGTCGTGGCGCAGCTTCTCTTCTCCGTGTAAAAAACATCCCCGACAATAATTTATTCTCCTCCAAGTACTGCTTACAACGCTATAATATTCTCTGTGGGTTTCATGCTGTTTGTGCAGGTGAATCAATCTGTTAATTGGGAATTTGAGCAGCTCTGGTCAGTGACTCTATCAGATTGTTAACAGAAAACATTTCAGAGTTCCAGGAAATATTGTACTTTTTACTCGATTGATCTGACAGCTTAAGATTTTACAAACCAATCTTGTGACCACCTTATAAAATATGATTAATCTAGCAAATGAAATATGAAATGTAGGTAAGCATTTATGTTAACTCATTTGGATTAAGCAAAGTGAAATAAAACCATTTTCTGATATTACACCGCTGTGGTTAAGGTTTGATTAGGACTAATGTTCGTGTATTCATTATAATGGTATTTACTAGTACAGGCTAATATATAACACTAGTACTAATTCTGGCTGGACAAAACAGCATGCACGCACAAAAACAACGCCAAGTCTTGACAAAGCTGAGATGAGTACACACCAGTAAATAAAACCTCCTGTTATCTTATGGTGACATTCTGCCCCAGTTGCAAACCCTTCATACCTGCCTGCATCCATTACAGGTGCAGCTCTGACTCCAGGAAACAGCTCACCGGTGTCGAAGCCTTTTCTCTGCTGCCGTCGAGTGAGAGTCTGCTTCATCAACACTTTGGGCGTTTTGAAGAAACTGTAAGTTGCTTTGTTTGATAGTTTAACACCAAGTTTCCAGTTCCACTGGATTCTGCTCTATACGGAGACGTTTACCAGCACAGGGGAGCTCAGAGTTAATTTCTTCTTAACCTGCTGCGTTTCGACCAAAAGTCCCCGGATCTCTTTTCAAGGAACTAAAAGGTTCCTTCAGCCCACTGTTGTGTGCGTTTCCACCTGTGAAGATTAGGAAAATTAACCAGCTGACGTAGGCCTGGCTGTACACAGCGATGCACCGGCATCATTATTTGTAACCAAGATCCATGAGCAACATTTAAAATGAACATCAGATTTGACTGAAATATAAGGAAGAAGTACAGGCTGTGCTCGACCATTAAAGCAGCTTTTTTGTGTGGGAGTAAAATGAAGAGACGCGCGATAAAGATGTAAACGCTCCGTGTTTGTATAACGCCTTTCTAGTCTTTTACACTACATCTGCATTCAAACACTGAGCCTAAGTGCTCAAACAGAAACTAACATTCACACACAGGGGGAACAGCCCCACCAGGGGCAATTTTGGGTTCAGTATCTTGCCTACGGATTCTTGGACATGCAGCCTGGGGGGGTTGAACCTCAGACTTTCCGATTAACGGGTAACCCGCTCTGCCTCCTGAGCCACAGTACACATTTAATAATCACGTGGATAAAACCATAAAGTTCATAAAAGAACTCCAGCAAAGAGAAAGCAACACTAAAATAGACAGTTTGGAAGGTTATTAAAAAATTTCCAGCCGACAAGAGCTGCAGATCAGCTGCAGCATCACGTCAGTGTCGCCTGAGCGTCGGAGGATGTTTAACCAGCTTTATTACCTGCTGTAATCAGCAGTTCCGCTTGTTTTGGAGAGGAAGAGACCGACTTCAGCTCTGTGGAAAAACTTGATGAAAAAACTTCAACAACAACAACATCGTAACTCAGCTCGGCTGTTCGCTGTAAACACACCGCTGCACGCTGGCTGCTGTTTCCCAGCGATACATTTAATGCCGATGTAGCTACAACTCCGGCGGACATCAGCGAAACTCGTGTGGCTCTCTGACTGTTGATTGTGATTTATTGGTTTGCAAGCAATAGTGGAAAAGTGGAGCAGTAACAGACAAACAGCCAGTTAAAGCCAGTAGCCTCTACTCGCCCATTTAGAAATTCACTGCAAGGCAAGCCCCCCAAAGTACTGGTACTTTCGGAAAGTACTATCCCCGGAGCAGGGACTTTTTGGTGGGTAAAATAAAGACCCCAGAAGTAAATTTAGACCCTGTTCCCTTCGGTGGAAACGCAGTGAGTTCCTCCGAAGGTTCCTAGATCCTGGGTAAAGTTCCTTTGGTCAAAACGCAGCTTTACTGTATTGTCTGTTCTGCAGCTTTGCAAAGACAACACAAAAATACAGTAAATACACGTCTCTCAACACCTATATAAGTAAGCACATTAACTTGATTTGAGTTGATGTGCAGATGAATGATTTGTGTTTCCTCTCCAGGTGAAAGTGGATGTGAGTTGAGCAGCATGAGTCAGTGTGAGGACAGAGAGGAGGGAGTCCCTCCCTCTAAAAGCACTCTGTGTGGGGAACATGACAGCCAGACCAAAGCTCAGAGGTGAGATGAGGATCTCTAACTGTCCAGGACTCAAATCGCAGTCCTGGTTCTGTGTAAAAACACATTATGTTCAGCTGAGGATAAAATGAGACTTCAGCAGTCTGAGATCCACAAATCAAGTTCAGCTCTTTTTAGTCTGAAACTTCCTCTTTGGATTTTGTCCTAAAATGCTTCACCTACCAAAGTCTGTAAACAGCAGTCAGGATATTTGTGGTGAGTCTAGAAATGCAAACGTTAGAATACAGGCCAACAGAGCTGCTGCTGATGGAGCCACAGTTAAGTTTTCTATCTGTCAGCAACAGTAAGATCTGCTCAGAGATCAGAACATTTAGTCCTGGTCTGGTCCAATATTTTACTAAAAAAAGTAACGGATATTGCGCTTCATGTTTTAACCTTTCTTGTTGATAGCTGCGAGATTCTCCTGCAGCTTCTGTGGCTGAAGACTAAACAGTTAACTTCCTTTCTGTCTAATAGGATCTATAGGAGACCAGCTTCTGCTGGACCTGGACCTGGACCTGAACCCAGCTTTGTGTCCTTCAAGAGTGACTGGTCAAATGATCGTATCATTGATTTTAAAGGAGGACAACCCTCTGCTGCAATGAGGTCAGCTGTTAATCACATTAAAGTTTTATTAAACCTATGTGTTTATTCACAAACGCTGCCCAGTACAACCCGTCTTCTGCTCTTGACTTCATTTTCTCCACACACATGTTCTGACTGTTGTCTGATGACTGCATGAGAATAAAACAGGGATTTTATGGAACGTAACAGATTCTAATTGCTAGAGGTCGAACCAAGCGACGTTCTTGATTGATTTATTACCTCACTGAACCCTTTCCATCCATCCATCCATCCATCCATCCATCCATCCATCCATCCATCCATCCATCCATCCATCCATCCATCGTCAACCGCTTATCCTGCGCACAGGGTCGCTGGGGGGCTGGAGCCAATCCCAGCTGGCATCGGGCTAATAAGTGTTCAATTTTCTTGATCGTTAGTTTGAAGTATTCAATAAAGCAAAATGTTCATGTTGTAAATTATGGTCCAGTTTAGAGTAAATCAGATAATAAAGCAAAGCCTGGGATTGACAATTCACTACCACGTCAACTTGTCAGGTGTAGCAATGTGTATCCCTCACTGGCTCCAAATTCGAGGCTTCAAAATGGTAGGCTAATTGTGTTATAAATCTGTTTCCAATATAACGTAGTAATTATGTACAAAAAGCTAAGATAACGATTAAGTATAAATGTACCTATAAGTTACCTTTTTATATTGAGTTGGTATTCAACATATTTTGCATATTATAAGTAATCCGTATTGTTTTCTTTATTAAACAACATACATTTACATGCTACTGTGATGGACTGGCGGCCTGTCCAGGGTGGACCCCGCCTTTCGCCCGATGTCAGCTGTGATTGGCTCCAGCCCCCCGCGGCCCTGTACATAGGATAAGCGTTAGGGGTGTGCATCTTCACTGGTCTCACGATACGACTTGATTCCGGTACGATTATCAGGTCAGCGCTTCGATTCAGTTAAATTCCTCGATGCACCACGATGCAACACCTCAAGGGTTGGAATAGGAACCTCATTACGATTATGAGGCTACAATGCAATGAACAGGATAAAAATGTATTTTCCTTACTGTGTGACTATTTGGTACTTTTAAAGCAAAGTATTTGTAACAATCCAAAGTAGTAATAGTAGTAATGAAATGCAGCTATTTAATGATACTTCATATAAATGTAGCCAACATTGCATAGCATTATTACATTACTACAGCCTTATTACTGACCTCTGCTGTTGCTATTTTTATTTGTGAGGCTGCTGTTATTAGTAGAGAGTCAGATATGTGTTGAACTACGCACTCTACAATGCTCCAACCAAACCACCTTCACTCCACCTTAATATATCTGTTCCTTTTTTTGTCTCGTCTAGTGTAGTTACATGTTTGTGTCTTAAAAGTTGGTTATTGTAATCTTGTATTAAGCACCATGGGCCTTGAGAAACAGCATTTTGTTCATTTGTGTAGTCGTTATGTGGATGAATGACTGGAAATTCTCTAAGCACCACGAGGGCCAAATTTAGAATTTTTTGTGAACAGACTCCTAAAAATATGGTAAGTCCATAATGACACTTAACCTACTTAATTAGAAAATGCTTTCAGACTTTTGCCAAGGAGGCTCTCAGGAGTGATGGTTAAAATCTGTAATTGTGAATCTAACTGCAAGAGCAATTCCGATTGGCAGGAAATATAAATCAACCATTTTTTAAATACATTCTGCCATTATGCATTGTGACGTTATTGTGCATGTGACACTTGTAGTAACTGGTGGTAACAGCAAATGCAGTTTAATACTACAGGTAAAAGAAGTCTTGGGCAGCTAAACTATAATCCAGGCAGAAATTTGTGGTTTTCCATTTACGTAAGCAGTAATGATCTGAATCTATGCTGCAAATGGCATGAGTCTGGAAACCGCAAAAGTGGAAGGAATTGGTGTAGCCTGCAGTTTCCACCTGCTGCTTTTCAGATAATAGCTCTAGAAATGTGTCTGCTTGTGACTCTTATATCGCTGCAATATTTCAAACTGGTCCGCTGTCAACTTTTTGTTGAAAATGGCCGTCGTCTTGTTTTGTAAATGCATTTATGATAAAGCAGTCAACACTAGTCTCCCTGACCAACACATTGCATTTCCTGTGACTGTGAAACAGTGAGCTGCAGCACACAGCTCTCCTCTCCCTTCCAAACACTAGCTACCCTCCAGGCAGTCAGTGGACATAAAGTTGTTCCTGTGATGTAGAGACAGAGCTCAGTTAAAACTCTATGGATGAAAGATACTTTTGTTACAGATTAATAACTCACCACTCTGAAACTCTTGCTCCAGTCCATGTTGCTAAGCTGGTCGGCAACATGTACAACAAAAGTTTTTTTGAAAATGAAACCATGTAAACCTGTTCTGGTACAACCCCTAAATAGGATTTTGAACCTGAAAATGAGCAGAATACCACCTCTTTAAGACTAGAAAAATAACACTACTTGATTAATCATATACAATATTGCCTAATGATTCATTTAAACAACAAAGAACTGATTTGTTTTGTCCTTATAACATTTTAAAGATTTCATTTTGCCATGAAAGAATGTGCTGTTTGGTTCTCTGCATATTTAAAAACACAAAGACAGGGAAGGACTTGTTGCAGATATCGATTGGCGTCTACAGTAGCCAATAGCGCTGAATGTGTGTTACACCCCCCCACCCTGTCATGTAGACTGTGCGTAATGGTTTAGCTCTCAGTGAGTAAACACTATAGCTGGACCAGGACTGAACACAGCCTCCAAGACCGATAGAGGCTAATTTTGAAGACAGGGAATACAGCACTGAGGTGGTTTTTTTGCGCCCTGGGGCAGACTCAGCTAATAAAGGACAGCTAGCAACACTGCTAACCTAGCTAACTAGCTACAGATACAGACACATACAGTTAGTGGTTTAGCAAAAAGTAAATGTATCTGTCCATCAACTGCTCACTTGGCTCCAGCTCCGGTTCTGGAGCGCAGCTCTCTGACGTTGTCCTGGCCTGAAAACCTCCAGTAGAGTAGTAGTGTAACTCCCAGTCTAACAAGTAACACTTTCTATTCATCAGAAAACTCCGTAAATCCCAGAGAGTTGAGGCAGAGCAGCTGGGAGACACGGAGAACTTTAATGTTAAGCGGAGGACGCAGGCAGCTGACTTGCAATGTTGACAGAGCAGCTGCATTAGCCACAGAACTAAAACTGATAGATTTTGCACTGTAGCACGATATGGAGGACTGATCCTGACAAATTCAGAAATTTAAATGAAACTGAAAACACTGTCTGTCAGAGTGCCGACATGAAAAGGGAAGGAAGACGTTGCTGGTAGTACTTTATTCAAATAGAGCTTCTAAACAGCTCAGCGCACTGAAGGAAACCATCTGACTGTGTGAGGAGCAAGCTTGTTGATGTCTGCAGGCAGAGTAGGAGCTCTCCTGTCTGACTGGTCCACCAATAGGGGAGAAGTTCACCCCTTGAGACGCAGCCCCTCCTCATTTACATAATGAGGCAGAAATGCATAGAGAAATGTAAAAAGGACAGGCAGAAATAAATACCATGGGTGAAAATAAATAAGGTAAAAAAAATACAAAGGAAGAATAAAACAGACAAAAATATTAAAACACACACATAAATAAATACATTTAGAAGTAATTAATAAATAAAGTAGAAGATTATAACAGACAATAAATAAATAAGGTAATTATTACAAAGGCGAATTAGTAAAGCAGCTAATTAAAATATACTGTATATACATTTATGTCTCCTTTATATAATTTAAATATTTATTTCTTTATTTCTGAATTTGTCAGGATCAGTCCTCCATAGCACGATAGTACCAATCTCTCTGAAATGGAAGATCGTGGAGACATTTTAATCTTTCACAATCAAATATCGTAATATCGCCCACCCCTAGATTCATATAAATTGTTTTACTATATTAAAACAAAGTTTGGCAGAGGTTGCTATTGCTAGGCAGAGGCCCTGTAGTGAAGTTAAGCCCAGGGGAACTCACTCTCCCAGGCCGCCAGGGAGTCTGTGGTTAAACAAGAACATGCTTAGATCCGCAAAAAGGGGATGCCAGAAGCAAATGCAATAACGTAACTATCGGCACAAGCATCTGAAGATGCTCATAAGAAACTGACAAAGAGAATGTTGCTGGTGAGGTCAGAATGATTGAATTTGGGTTGTAAATATGGACAATCTAGTAGGTAAGTGTCAGGAGGAAAGGAGATAAGCAAGGGGCCCAGAAAGAAGACACACATAGTACCTAAATATCTGTCAGCAAGGACATTATTGTAAGGGCAAAAAGACACGTGCATATGGACGGCAGTTCAGTTCTGCATTCTTGGACCTGTTTGGTGTAAACTCAAAAATAAATTACTTCTATCGAGCTTTATTAACACATTTATTCCACGTACTTTATACAAGGTTATTGTGACTCACTACCAATTTGCACCAGCATCCAATATACTTGTATGAGCTTTGCATTGCTGTCCATAGTATTACTGGTGTCAATACAAGCTGGAGGGACTAAACCAGACAAGCTGGTGAACCAACACAGTAAACTGAAAGCTGCACAGAATGCAGACTAGACTGTTGATTCTTTGGGGATCAGCAGTACCACCAAGACTTTAATGAGAACCCACCTGATTCAAATTTATCAACACTTTAACTCAAAGATGTACAGTGGGGGGAAAAAAGTATTTGACCCCTTGCTGATTTTGCAGGTTTGCCCACTTACAAAGAATGCAACAATCTACAATTTTAATCATATGTACATTCTAACAGTGAAAGACAGAATCCCAAAGGAAATTCCAGAAAATCACATCATATGAATTTATAAAAATTGATAACCATCTGATGAGGAAAAACAAGTATTTGACCCCCTGGACAAACAGCATGTTAATATTTTGTAGAAAAGCCATTGAAGATGTAAATGCTCTGTATCTGTATAACGCCTCTCTAGTCTTCCAACCACTCAAAGGGCTGTTACACTATATTCACCCAATCACACTCTGAGCCTAAGTGCTCAAACATAAAGTAACATTCATACACCGATGGAAAAGCCAGCAATTCGGGGTTCAGTGTCTTGCCAGAAGACACTTCAACATGGAGCCTGGAGGAGCCGGGGATTGAACCGCCAACCTTCTGAATAGTGGGCAACATCTGCCCCAATATCAATATACTTTGTGCATACACTTATATGAGAGTCCTCCTACTGATGGTGACTGCAGGAACGATGTGATTGGTATGAAGTTGACACAAAGCAGTTTTTAAGTGGGCACCTTCCTTCCTTGATGTTTCATTGATGAACCCAGGCTTCTCAGGCTTTCCAGGCTTCTCAGGAGGGCTCAACGGTGACCTCTGGCATTCCAGAACCACCCTCTTCTGTGTGATTCTGGCCTTCTACTTCAGGGCCCAACAGTGATCCTGGCTTTTCATCCAAAGCCACTGGCTTGGCACTGACTAGCCACACTGAAACGGCTTTTCTCTGTGTATGAGGTATGGTCGGCATAGCGTACAGGTTTTGCTCATACGCCTCGTCAACTGAATCCTCCCAGGTAGGGCTGTGCGATAGGACAATATTTATCGTTTGAAGGTAACGTCTATCGTTTACAGTAATGCTCATTCATCATTTATCTTGTGTCGTATATTCAACACTTTACAAGGGGACGACGCTTTGCACCGCAGTGAAGGTAGTTTTACTGATATCAAACTTAAAACTAACTGAGGTGGATGGATTATCTCGGCAAAGGAGAAGTGCTCACCAACACAGATTTTGACAGATTTGTGGTCAATATTTGAGAGAAATAGGACTTTTGTGAACATAGAGAAAGTCTCAGATCTTTGAGTTCAGCTCATGATGAATGGGGGCAAAAACAGAAGTGTTGCGTTTATAATTTTGTGTAGTGTAGTAAGATTAGAGCTTGAGAAGTTGCGCTGTCTCGTGGCTATGACTTCACCATTGCACATGTTTCTGTTTTTGTCTTTGTGTTTGTAATCTCAGAATTACTATGGTTGAAACTGTAAAATCAATGCTTTATCTGATCTGGAGGTGATGTGCAGCTGAATTGTTTTAAAATCTTGTATCTCTTGAACTGGTTGGGTATATTTTGGTCTGGTAGATGAGGAACTAAACTATTGGCAGTGGGAAAGTTGTTAATCATCTTTGTGTTAGTGTCTGTGACTTGGTGGCTTGGCCTATGGGCTTGGCCTGATAGTTTGGTAAGATACATTAAGCGCTATAGCATGCTTTGTGTGGTTGTTGTGAGCTTTGTTGTGGCTTTGTTCCCTTGTGTTGTGCGTGTTGGGACGACTTGGTTGACTAGTGAACAAATGATCTTTACCTTGGGTTTGTCTCTGCGTGGGCAGACATTTTGAACTAATTCTTCATGATTCCTCCACAGTGTCGACCAGGAGAGCTCAGAGGTTCCCAGTGGTCAGTCTGCCCAGCAGCATCAAACACACCTGGACTCCATATTTATGGTCTGTACATGTACAACAACTACTTTTAGATATTTTTGTTCAAAATAATCTCCATGCTGCACTTAAACAAGTGGATTGTCAGTCTGTCCATTTGGTTTTAGTTTGACTGTGTCCTTCATATAATATTCTGTTCCAGCTGCTGGAGGAGAACATTGTCACTTTTGTGAAGAACGAGCTGAAGCAGATCCAGAAGGGTCTGAGTTCAGATTACCCAGAATGCTTGGAGAGTCAGAAGGAGGATGAGGAGGTGTTGGAGGGTAAGGAGGAAGAACAGAGGAGGCAGCAGAGAGGCATTTCTGAAGATCACACAGCACTTCCTGAGGAGAATGAAGCAGGAGGAGCTGGCTGAGCGTCTGCAGAGCAGTAAGAGGATTTCTCTAAAGATTTCACCCGCTGGATAAACGGGAAGATGTTGATGTCTCGGAAAATGTTTTTATATGTTTTTGGGGGGAATTAAATTGCAATTTTTACTTTATAAATCACTTACTAATATTATTTGTTTTGTGTTCATCCAGGACCTTCTGTTGTAGATTGTCAGCAAGAACTTAAATCTAACCTAAAGAAGAAGTTCCAGTGTGTGTTTGAGGGCATTGCTAAAGCAGGAAACCCAACCTTTCTGAACCAGATCTACACAGAGCTCTACATCACAGAGGGAGGGACTGCAGAGGTCAATGATGAACATGAGGTCAGACAGATTGAAACAGCATCCAGGAAACCAGCCAGACCAGAAACAATCATCACACAAGAAGACATCTTTAAAGGCTCACCTGGAAGAGATGAACCAATCAGAACAGTGATGACAAAGGGAGTGGCTGGTATTGGGAAAACAGTCTTAACCAGAAGTTCACTCTGGACTGGGCTGAAGACAAAGCCAACCAGGACATACACTTCATATTTCCATTCACTTTCAGAGAGCTGAATGTGCTGAAAGAGAAAAAGTACAGCTTGGTGGAACTTGTTCATCACTTCTTTCCTGAAACCAAAGAAGCAGGAATCTGCAGCTTTGAAGAGTTCCAGGTTTGTTCATCTTTGACGGTCTGGATGAGTGTCGACTTCCTCTGGACTTCCACAACAATGAGGTCCTGACTGATGTTACAGAGTCCACCTCAGTGGATGTGCTGCTGACAAACCTCATCAGGGGGAACCTGCTTCCCTCTGCTCGCCTCTGGATAACCACACGACCTGCAGCAGCTAATCAGATCCCTGCTGGGTGTGTTGACATGGTGACAGAGATCAGAGGTTTCACTGACCCACAGAAGAAGGAGTACTTCAGGAAGAGATTCAGAGATGAGGAGCAGGCCAGGAGAATCATCTCCCACATCAAGACATCACGAAGCCTCCACATCATGTGCCACATCCCAGTCTTCTGCTGGATCACTGCTACAGTTCTGGAGGAGGTGTTGAAGACCAGAGAGGGAGGAGAGCTGCCCAAGACCCTGACTGAGATGTACATCCACTTCCTGGTGGTTCAGTCCAAAGTAAGAACATTAAGTATGATGGAGGATCTGAGACAGATCCACACTGGAGTCCAGAGACAGGAGATGATTGTGTCTCTGGGAAAACTGGCTTTTGAGCAGCTGCAGAAAGGCAACCTGATCTTCTATGAATCAGACCTGACAGAGTGTGGCATCGATATCAGAGCAGCCTCAGTGTACTCAGGAGTGTTCACACAGATCTTTAAAGAGGAGAGAGGGCTGTACCAGGACAAGGTGTTCTGCTTTGTCCATCTGAGTGTTCAGGAGTTTCTGGCTGCTCTTCATGTCCATTTGACATTCATCTGCTGTGGTGTCAATCTACTGTCAGAAGAACAAACCACATCCCAGAAGTCTGAAACAAGAAAAGATGAATCTGCAGTGACACAGTTCTACCAGAGTGCAGTGGACCAGGCCTTGCAGAGTCCAAATGGACACCTGGACTTGTTCCTCCGCTTCCTCCTGGGTCTTTCACTGCAGACCAATCAGACTCTCCTACGAGGCCTGCTGACACATACAGGTAGTGGCTTGGAGACCAATCAGGTAACGGTTGAGTACATCAAGAAGAAGATTGAAGAGACTCCCTCTGCAGAGAAAAGCATCAATCTGTTCCACTGTCTGAATGAACTGAAGGATCGTTCTCTAGAGGAGAAGATCCAACAGTCCCTGAGTTCAGGAAGTCTCTCCACAGATAAACTCTCTCCTGCTCAGTGGTCAGCTCTGGTCTTCATCTTACTGTCATCAGAAAAAGATCTGGACGTGTTTGACCTGAAGAAATACTCTTCTTCAGAGGAGGCTCTTCTGAGGCTGCTGCCAGTGGTCAAAGCATCCAAGAAAGCTCTGTAAGTGGGATTTATTCATCATTAAAAACGAACTTAAATGCTATCCTTCAACTTATTCCTTAATTACTATTGTCTCTCCAGACTTAGTGGCTGTAACCTCTCGGAGAGTAGCTGTGAAGCTCTGTCCTCAGTTCTCAGCTCCCGGTCCTCTTGTCTGAGAGAGCTGGACCTGAGTAACAACAACTTGCAGGATTCAGGAGTGAAGCTGCTGTCTGCTGGACTGAAGAGTCCACACAGGAAACTTGAAACTCTCAGGTCAGCGTCTTCGTGCCAGTCGATTAATGGTCAATTAAAATCTCATTTACATGAGTGGATAAACAGCTAACCTTTGTATGATTGTGTCAATAATTTGTTTAATATAACAGATTTATTCTAAACTTGTATGAACCAAAAAGTTACACAAACAAACAAAAACGTACAGTATTCGCAGGTGGAATGCGCTAGGACTGGTTTTAGTCTGGAGAGCCACCAGTTGTCGCTGTCTGGTGGCTACTTTGATGCATTCAAAGGCCTGTTGGGAAAATAGTTTTGTTGTGTGCTGACTTTAAACAAGGCACAACCTTCTGTCACATACATTGAAAAGCTACTGTACATGTTAACACCATTTTGCTCACATAATATAGCCCATAAAATTAGACAGATTCATTATGGCAATGGTTCCACATATTTCTGCCCATTTTTCATTAGATGCCAGTGTTGTCACATGGTAAACAAGGTTAATTTGGTGGACAAATAAGTTCTTCATGTCACACAAAACTGACGGAGCAAGCTAGCACACGGATTACAAGAATACTTTTAAAGGCTAACGTTAACATTATGTTAACATTATTGAACTTTGTAGTATTCACTGCAGTGCATTGAGAATGTCTAAACAAAATGAGCATTTATTTCGCGATAGTCTGATGATTTTCTAACTCACCACGTAGTTGATCACTTAGTCATCAATGTTACTGTTTGGAAGCTAGATCCAGACAGTTTGGAAGCTAGACAGACCTTTTTCTAGGAAGCTGCTCCTACAAATATCTACACCATCGATACTGTAAAATCAGGATCACTCTAATCAGTTTAACACATTGCTCACCTCAACGTTACATCTACTTGACTTGAAATGTACATTAAACTCAAAACAGCATTGTAGACAATGGTTTGTCCTTGTAATCCATGTTTCCATTGCATGGAAAGCCTTTGGATATTGCTGCGAATTGTTCTGAGTCCCCCTCCTAAATTATTATCAAAACACAACACAACAACATAATTTAATAATGCATTGCATTTAAACAGCACTTTTCATACACAAAAAGTAACAGTAGCCTACTGGTCCTACCAGGCCGGACATGCAGTCAAATATGTATCCCTGTCCATAATGCACAGATTATGGCCAACTATCAAGTATTTTGTTTTGGGTATATTTCACATCATGACTAATAAAAGGGGTGAATATGGAGAATATCTAGTACACTAGTGCTTATACTGTTCATTAAGCATTACAAAGAAGTGTTGCATCAAAGAATGTACTGTAACTTGAGCTAAAGTTAACAGGAACGGGTTTTTATTATAATGTAATTTAATAAAACTTTAAGTTTCTGAAAATATCCTGTTACAGAAACAAGTTACTGAAACATACTAAAACATTACATTATGTAAATGCTCCATATTTGTATAGCGCCTTTCTAGTCTTTTCGACCACTCACCATTCACACACATTATACACTGAGCCTAAGTGCTCAAACAGAAACAAACATTCACACACATTCATACAATTCGGGGATTGGGCAGTATCTTGCCCAGGGACACTTTGACATGCAGCCTGGAGGACCTTCCGATTAACGGGCAACCCGCTCTTGCTCCTGAGCCACAGCCACCCATATACAGGTGCTGGTCATATAATTAGAATATCATCAAAAAGTTGATTTATTTCAGTAATTCCTTTCAAAAAGTGAAACTTGGATATTATATTCATTCATTACACACAGACTGATATATTTCAAACGTTTATTTAATTTAATTGTGATGATTAACTGACAACTAATGAAAATCCCAAATTCAGGATCTCTGAAAATTAGAATATTACTTAAGACCAATACAAAAAAGGATTTTTAGAAATGTTGGCCAACTGAAAAGTATAAACATGAAAGTATGAGCATGTACAGCACTCAGTACTTAGTTGGGGCTCCTTTTGCCTGAATTACTGCAGCAATGCGGCGTGGCATGGAGTCCATCAGTCTGTGGCACTGCTCAGGTGTTATGAGAGCCCGGGTTGCTCTGATAGTGGCCTTCAGCTCTTCTGCATTGTTGGGTCTGGCGTATCGCATCTTCCTCTTCACAATACCCCATAGATTTTCTATAGGATTAAGGTCAGGCCAGTTTGCTGGCCAATTAAAAACAGGGATACCATAGTCCTTAAACCAGGTACTGGTAGCTTTGGCACTGTGTGCAGGTGGCAAGTCCTGTTGGAAAATAAATCTGCATCTCCATAAAGTGGTCAGCAGCAGGAAGCATGAAGTGCTCTAAAACTTCCTGGTAGACGGCTGCGTTGACCTTGGACCTCAGAAAACACAGTGGACCAACACCAGCAGATGACATGGCACCCCAAACCATCACTGACTGTGGAAACTTTACACTGGACTTCAAGCAACGTGGATCCTGTGCCTCTCCTCTCTTCCTCCAGACTCTGGGACCTTGATTTCCAAAGGAAATGCAAAATTTACTTTCATCAGAGAACAAAACTTTGGACCACTCAGCAGCAGTCTAGTCCTTTTGTCTTTAGCCCAGGCGAGACGCTTCTGACGCTGTCTTGTTCAAGAGTGGCTTGACACAAGGAATGCGACAGCTGAAACCCATGTCTTGCATACGTCTGTGTGTGGTGGTTCTTGGAGCACTGACTCCAGCTGCAGTCCACTCTTTGTGAATCTCCCCCACATTTTTGAATGGGTTTTGTTTCACAATCCTCTCCAGGGTGCGGTTATCCTATTGCTTGTACACTTTTTTCTACCACATCTTTTCCTTCCCTTCGCCTCTTTAATGTGCTTGGACACAGAGCTCTGTGAACAGCCAGCCTCTTTAGCAATGACCTTTTGTGTCTTCCCTCCTTGTGCAAGGTGTCAGTAGTGCCTTTTGGACAGTTGTCAAGTCAGCCGTCTTCCCATGATTGTATTGCCTAAAGAACTAGACTGAGAGACCATTTAAAGGCCTTTACAGGTGTTTTGAGTTAATTAGCTGATTAGAGTGTGGAACCAGGTGTCTTCAATATTTAACCTTTTCACAATATTCAAATTTTCTGAGATACTGATTTTGGGGTTTTCATTAGTTATAATCATCAGAATTAAGAGGAAAGAACACTTGAAATATATCAGTCTGTGTGGAATGAATGTATACATTATACAAGTTTAACTTTTTGAATGGAATAACTGAAATAAATCAAACTTTTTGATGATATTCTAATTATATGACCAGCACCGGTACTTATATAGTTATCAAGACATTTCAAAAGCTTGAACTTTGTCTTTGTCTCTTTTGTCCCAGATTGAATGTACCCTTCTGATGAAACAACTGGCCCCAGCCTGGCCCCCTCAATAAAATTGGTAAAGAACCGCCACTTGCAGGACCCTCAGATGATCTGCCACGTGTTCTTTTGTGTGTTTACAGGCTGTCAGGCTGTCTGATCACAGAGAAAGGCTGTGCTTCTCTGGCCTCAGCTCTGAGCTCAAACCCCTCCCATCTGAGAGAGCTGGACCTGAGCTACAATGATCCAGGAGACTCGGGTGTGAGTCAGCTGCTGGCTGCTGGACTGGATGATACACACTGGAGTCTACGGTATGAAGTGGCCTACTGCATCCACAGTCAGTCAGTCTGATAGAGCAGGGGTCTTATAGAACTGTATGTAGGAAAGGACTCCTAAAGGTTGTGTACGGACAAAACACAGGAAGTGCGTGTGCACAAAAATATTTTAGTTTTTAAATATTAAAATGTTACTTGATTGATGATGTTGACGAAACGCAAAAGGTGAAACTCGTGGAAGTGCAACGCCCGGACCATCTGTGGCGTGCACATAACCGAGAAACCAGTGTTCCCTTGTATTCAGCACACCACTGCGGTATGAATAACCACCCTACTAAAATGTCACACATCATTAATGTCAGTGCACAAGTAATGATT
Source organism: Micropterus salmoides (assembly GCF_014851395.1). NCBI lineage: Eukaryota > Metazoa > Chordata > Actinopteri > Centrarchiformes > Centrarchidae > Micropterus > Micropterus salmoides. The sequence goes on along the minus strand of NW_024040296.1, from coordinate 4,999 downwards.
TTAACTCACACATTGCGAGCATGGTAAAACTCAACGCTTGGCGATCTCTCTGTGTATCCTGAGAGTGTTGCTGAGCAAATGAGAGAGAGAGCAAGCGGCAGGACATGACGGTGAAAGTTAGCAAAGAAATATTAGCATTTAGTTCCAGTCTGGCAATAAACGCGCAGTGTAGGTCACAGTGTGTCCCTTAATAAGTCTGTAGTTTGTAAGTGAAGGCACTAGCTAACATCCCCCCTGTAAAGTTACAACACGTTTTTTGGCTGTTATGTAAAGTCACCTAAATCAGTAACGAAGTAATATTAATTAGCTCAGCTGTATGTCATTACTAACTTACCTCCTTGTCTAGGGTTGAGAACATCAATTACAAGCTTTGACTAAACTGGTGTACAGCTTTGTCCTGTATACATACTGTACATCCTGAATCAAATTTATATTTTAGTTTTAAGAGGAGTCTGAAAACTGTTAAAGAAAAGAAGGACCATGGCGCTTAGATTAATGAAGTAAATTAGGATGCAAACTGGTCCTTTTAAGCTTGTTAGGAGATGTTTCTTTTGGATTTTAATGTGCAAATTCAATGCTAATTATCCAGAGATTATGCATCAAGATGCATCAATAATCATTTTTATAATAATAATATCGCATCACAGCCCTCTGAATTGTAATTGAATCATGAGGTGCCAAGAGATTCCCACCCCTAGTCTATGCCTATAAATGGTCAGGGAAATGCCCCTCATTAATATGTACTGATTGCATAAGAAAGGAAAGCAAATTCTGACAGAGGCTAAAAAAGTACACCCTCACATTTTGTAAATATTTGATTATATCTTTTCATGTGACAACACAGAAGAATATACACTTTGCTATAATGTAAAGTAGTGAGCTTGTATAACTTGTATAACAGTGTAAATTTGCTGTCCCCTCAAAATAAAACATCACACAGCCATTAATGTTTAAACCACTGGCAATAAAAGTGAATAAGCCAATTTCCCTCCCCGGTGTCTTGTGACTTGTTAGTGTTACAAGGTCACAGGTGTGAATGGGTGCGCATCACACCCTTTAGCGTCAAATAACTACGTTTTGTCACTTTTTCCAAAGGCGTTGGTATTGGATGCCCTCAGATGACAATGGACTGCTATGTGATGTGTTATTTTGATGGGACAGCAAATTTAAACTGTTGTACAAGCTGGACACTCACTACTTTACATTGTAGAAAAGTGTCATTTATTCAGTGCTGTCACATGAAAAGATATAATCAATATTTACAAAAATGTGAGGGGTGTACTCACTTTTGTGAGATACTGTATGTAAGACACACTGGCATAATTTTAGATTTTTCTCCTTGAAAAAAGAGTCAACCAAATGCATTCCACTTGTGTTTAAACATTTATTTAGGCTACACTCCACTAATATGACCTGTTTTATACATATAAGCGGTACACTAAAACATTTACTCCATAAATAGGGGAGGTTTATTTAGAAAATGTAATCCAGTGCAATTACTAATTACTTATTTAAAAATAATCCATAACATAATCAAAGTACCACAAAGTAAAAGTAAAGTAATCTGATTACTTTTAGTTACTTTTGGATTATTTCAATGCCAAATTGGCAAATGAGAAGTATTAATGATGCATTGCCTGCTCAGTGTATTATTAGTGAAACATAGAATAAAAAAATCTCCTATTCCCAAAATCCATATTTAAATGTTTTTATATATGTTTTGCACTATATCACCACTATGGCAGTATCTCACCCATCAATGACAAAAAACATTGTTCTGTAGGTAGCTCTTGATGACATTTGGAAAACCATTTTAAGTTGTTGATGACTCATTCTGACTTGTTGCATTCATTTAGCGCAATGAAAAGATTTCTCTATGAGCTGTTGAAGCATAGTGTTTTTCACTTTTTTCAACTTTTTTCACTTTCACTCTCTCTTTTCACCCTATGTTGTTCGCTCCGCTCTTGAGCTACAGAGTGATGCATCTTACTTGTACAAAATCTTTGTTGGGAGTTGCACATAAGTTACCCTCAAGTCCACAAGCACACAACATCATTGTTCCACATCTTACCATCAGGACTAACGTTGAACTGTTGCCGGTGTTCTGACGATCTATGCTGCCTTGCCAAAAAATGCTACCATAGGGCAAATCGATAGACTGGACTCTACTCGGCCCTGCTCCGTTTTCCATTGCTGATAGTACCCAGAGACTTAGATTGTCGTCATAGCAATGCCACACACAATTGCCGCGACGTAACGTTCAATGCGACACACCAGCTCTTAAAATATATCTACGCTTAAAACGTTTCAATAATGCAGCGGCCTGTGACGGCGGGAGCAGAGGGCTCTGTGAGCGGGCGGCTGGCCGGCCTCACACGCTTCTCTCGTGGGTGGGCACAGGCTTCCCCTGCAGCCACTTGAAGAGCTCCTCAACTCCGACAATATTCAAACATTTTTGTTCTGCCATCACTTCTTGTAAAACTGTCAATATTCGAAATCTACACAGCTGATTTCTCACTTCCAAACTTCTCAAAATTGGATTTACTGATGAAATTCCATTTGAAAACTGGATAACTTTCTGTTGAGATTATTATTATTATTATTTATTATTATTATTATTATAGTGAGTATTCTCTCTGACCAGTCAACATTCTGTCATGTTTTCACGTTACATTTTAGTATCGCCTCAGCTCGCTTGGAACCTTGCTAGCGGTGAGGTGATATGAAAAAAAGTACCTGGAAGCAGGTACAACATTTCTACAATGGAAAACCAACAAAGGCGAGTTGAGCCAAAGGGCCTCTAATCAGACTAGCCTGGTTTGAGGGCGTGCCTGACCACGCTAGCCGCTTGGCAAGCTTTATGACGCGTTTTCATTGTGACGTCACAAGTAAAGGAAGTGAAGGGCTGGACTACAAACCAGCTGTTTTCAGAGCAGAGCTTTCTGTGGGAGATGGGAACTCCCTTTGGGCTGGACTTTGGTAAGTATCCTCATTATTTAACGCTGTTACATGCAATCCGTTGCTCCCCTACCCCGGTTATTTTTCCATACCATTTTTACAAGCAAACATTACATCCACAAACTAGCACACAGCATATGGCTCAAATACCATAAGGAAACGAACATCTGATAACAATATATGTACTCATATTCGCATGACTGAGGTATCAAAACCAGTATCAGTTATAATGGACTTTGTCCTCATGTTCACCTTATTTATGAGAATAAATTGCACTGCATGCAAGTATTAATTAATATGATTCCTGAACAACCTGTACAACATTTTGAGTGTTCTTTTACATAAACAGAAATCTCTGTTTATTATCCTAAATAATGGTTCTTTTTGTGTGCACTGCAAATTAACTTAGAAGGGTTTTTTTGTGCACCTCCAGAGAATAAAAAAATATATTGTTTCATTGGCCTAGAATAGTATTTTATACAAGAGAAGCCTATCCATTTCAAACCGTTTAATCCTTCTGCTATGAGTCGCTGTTTCTCATTGCTCTTTATGGTAAACTTAATCTCCAAGCATTTTTCCATAAACTCATTATTTCTGCTTTAAATGTCAATGTGATCAAACAGGACGTGTGCAGTACAGTAGAAACAGAAGTGATCCTGACAGAAATTTTACTGCTGTAATATACATTAGAGAAATAAATTCAGCAACAAACCATAGTAACATGAACTTGCACAAAGAATTCCAACGGATGAAATGGTACTGTTTCTATCAGAAAAAGGTTTTCTGAAACTTGTGATGTTATGGGGGGGAACCAGTCTTGGAGTCTCTGTCACTTGGTTATCTGGCAGGTTTGTAGTGGGACTCATAATGGTGAATGGATGATCCAAAAAAAGGTTTGTATGTGTTATCAGATGTTGTCCTCCTCTTTCAAACACACCAATATTCTGTCGGTTGTTCTCAGTATATGAGGAGAGTGAACAGATGAATAGGTTTGGAGGAGAGCAAGGAGGAGGAGGCCAGATGCACGTATTGTGTACATGTGTATAAGAGGAATGTAATATCATGTTTCATGGTTAAAGAGGATGTTCTGGACTGATCCCCCTCTTCCTTTCAGGATGGAGCCTGGTGGAGTCCAATGGTTGACACCAGGTCTGAGGAAGTGTAAGTGTGTTTTTCATTTGATTCTTGAACAAAGCAGCACACATTCAACCATCTTCAGACTATGACATCACTATTTCAAAGCTCTAATGTCATCATCAATGTGTCAATCACTGAACAGATGATAGATCAATAACTACTGCTGTTTGTCTCGTTCTCTCCATCAGATTCCTGTGAACTCACATTTGACACAGACACAGTAAACCGAAAGATCCAACTGTCTGACAACAACAGGACGGTGACACGTGTGGACGAGGTTCAGCCATTTCCTGATCATCCAGACAGATTGACTACTGGCCTCAGCTGCTGTGTAGAGATGGCCTCACTGGTCGCTGTTCCTGGGAGGTTGAGTGGAGTGGAGGAGTTGATATATCAGTGAGTTACGGAGGAATCAGGAGGAGAGGAAACACTAAAGACTGCAGGTTTGGATGGAACAGTCAGTCCTGGACACTTTTCTGCTCTGATGATGGTTACTCTGTCTGTCACAATAAGATAGGAAGATCCATCTCCTCCTCTGTCTCTAACAGAGTAGCAGTGTATGTGGACTTCCTGCTGGCACTCTGTCCTTTTATAGCGTCTCCTCTGACACACTGATCCACCTCCACACCTTCAACACCACATTCGCTGAACCTCTTTATCCTGGCTTTGGGTTCTGTTATGGTGCCTCAGTGTCCTTGTGTTCGCTGTAGGGACAGTCTCCTCCTGTTAGAAAAATATTCTCATTGCTGAACAGATCACAGTTGAATCTTTACAGGATCACAGTTACAGAAATCTTTCAAGTTATTGTAATAAATTAATCACTGAACTTAGTACAAGTTATTCAAAGTAATTGCAAGTGGTATTATGTCTTCTTGACCACAAGGCAGAGCTAGTGCCTTCACTA
>NW_024040295.1:0-27766 GCF_014851395.1 Micropterus salmoides | reverse complement strand
CAGCTCGTCCAGCACCAAGGGCACCTACTTCCCCCCGGTTGAGTTTTCAGCTCCTCCCACTGCATCATCATCCATGGTCAAGTGTTCTGTCAGAGGTTCATCTTTATTTCCTGAGTGCTTCTTAATTCAGACAAACATCAGACTCCACAACTTATTTAACGGGTCTTTAAATTCGCTTTATTTTCAAAGAGGTTTGGTGGAAAGAATCACGTTTATAATGATTAAAAGTAAAATATCAGTTTTTAATTTGTTTTCTTGGGTTTAAATGAAGCAGCTTTAATGAAATTTAAAGAAAGCAAACTGCTTTTAAACGCAACTGGTACGAAAGTGAAACGAGGGATCATAAAGCGTCGCTGCGGTTCTGCAGATAACGTCGGTTATTTAGTTTTATAGCCTTTTTGTTCAGAGTGAAACTGACGTGTCTTTTCTCGGTACAGATCCTGAATCCTCCTCCGTCTCCTGCCACGGTCCGCTCCCAGTACACCATGGAGTTTGGTTACTCCTCCAACAGTCCCTCCACACACAGATCCTACAGGTACTCGCAGACTTCACTGAAACTGATTCCTGAAATCCACAAACTGCTCCCATTGTTTTCCATCTCACAGAGCTGCTTTCAACTGCAGTCTGCTTCTTTGCTTTCAAGTCTTGAACGCTCGCTGGGTTTAAATCCTTCGCAGCTCCGTTTGTAGCTTCTTCACCTGAGACACAACTCGAGACCTTAAGCCTGATTTATACTTCTGCGTCGAGTCTTCCTGTTCAGCCCTCGGCTAACTTGAATGGGGATAAAATAAAAAGACGTCGCCTCTCATTCATTGTGTTGTTTCTCTCTCTCTCTCTCTCAGTTACCGCCCCTACACCTACCGCCACTTCGCCCCCCCAACCACCCCCTGCAGCACGGACGTGTGCGACAGCGACTACACGCCGGGACGCCGGGCGCCGCTCAAGTCCAGCTCCGCCGCCGCCGCTAAGGGCTACACCAGCGACCTCAACTACGACTCGGAGCCTTTCCCGCCGCCGCCGACCCCCCGCAGCCAGTACCTGTCGGCGGAGGAGAACTGTGAGAGCTGCCCGCCGTCGCCTTACACCGAACGCAGCTACTCCCACCACCTCTACCCGCCGCCGCCGTCGCCCTGCACGGACTCCTCGTGAGCTAACCCCCCCCCCCCCTCCCTCGGCACGGCTCCGCCCCCTCACTGTAAATAGCAATTGTGCATATAAAGAGGTTAAAAATGGGAAGAGAGACTGATGAGGAGGCGCGAGACGAGAAGAGGAACAAAAAAGGAGGAGCTGCAGAACATTTGTACAGTGAAAAAGAGAAAAAGCATATTTATATTTTCTATACAGTGTTTACTGATGACGCCATCGAGGTTTGTATTAAGAAATTTGTAAATTTTTTTTAAGAAAAATGTTTTATTAAAATCATCACAAATATAAGTTGCCTTAAAAGCAGGAGGAGAACGAGGCTGAAGGACAAACAGCAGGACGATTTAACTTATCCGATGCCAAATATGAAAAACATCAATCGCTACAGGAGAAGAAGAGAAAAGTCCCCCCACCCCCGCCCTCCCGGAGGCGGCCATCTTGTCTGTAGTTACCATGTAAACTGGAACGCTGGAGAACGTGGTACTGGGTCTTTGATTTAAAAATTTACCTCCTCGTTTTACAAAAAACGGTTGTGTCTGTCGTGGATGTGAGTCATGTGACACCAGGTTCTGAAAGGTGAAGCAATAACACTAACGCAAGGCACATATTTATTACCCAAGTATTGGCGAGGCTGCAGAGCTAGAGTACGGAGGCCCTGGAGGGACACGAGGGGAAGGTCCCGAAGATCTCAAGACAATCTGCCTTTTTTTTGTTTTTGTTTTTTTAGCAGAACTCCGCTCGTGTCCCTTCAGGGCCTCCGTACGCACAAATCAAATTTTTTTTTTCCCACTACACGCTAAGAGATCAGGCCGCTGAGAACATGACTCGCATCCCATACGGTTTAAACCAAAACGCACGCTCGTGTGTGACATTTCCTGTCTCGTTGAAACGTTCGAATGCTCGACTGCAACTGTTTTAAGTGAAAACGACCCAAAGCTGCATCCGTCACTCTCTCCCTCCACCTCTTGGTTTTAATCTTGTTGTTTTGTTTGTTTTTTTTAACCCCTTGTTGTCAAACACGGAGGAAGCAGCAGCGTCTCCCTCCAAGAACACGATCTTGTGCCTGACCAGTTACAACATCTTCATATGCTTTTTTATTTTTATTTTAAATGTTTTATGTTGTTGGTACTTTGAGAAAAAAAAAAACACAAAGGAAATCCAGTGCCCACTAAATGCTATATAGTATTTTTGTACCACATATTGTGTAGATAACGTATTTATAAGCTATATAGAAAAAATCATTGTAAATCTGTCCATTGAACTCTTGCAGTACTTTTCATTCCGTCTTTTTTATATTGCCTCATTATATTTTTCTACAGAATATCACTTCAAACGTACGCCGACAATCTCAGACCCGTCAGCTCGAAGAACATATCCAGGTTTTTTAGCGTCTGTTCGAGTCAGTCTGACGTTTGAAAGACTGTTGATCTTTTTTCTTTTTTTTTTTAACGCTGTGGAGGCAGAAAGCCGGGACCAGAGGCCAAACAGGAGGCGGCATCCGTTCTGTTGCCTTTTTACGCAGTTTTTCTGTAAATCTGTTCTTGACTTTATGCTTCTCGTGACGACCAGAAATATATTTTTCAAAATGACTCGTAGCGAGCGACCCGTTTGTTTTGTTTTCTGAAAGTCACAAAGAGAAAAGTAACACCAGCATGAATTTGACAATCTCAATGCTTTACACATCAACACACCACTTCAGGCTCATTACTCACAAAGGTCGTTTTCTTTTCTTCACATTGAAAGCACAAAACATCCTGTCTTAATGAGGCATTTTACTGTTTTCATTTAAAGAGACAATTCCTCTCGTTTTCCAGAGATTATTAAATCATCTCTGAACAGTGGCGTCTGTTCTCGGCTCATTTAATCCTACCATTGGTTAGAGCCGGGTATCGTTTGCCGATACAACCTGACATTTTGGAACAGATACCAAAGCCCTTTTTATTATTATTCTTTGAGGAATATAAAAAGATCTAAAGAGCCAGCGAAGTTCTGAAACATTCTTGTTAGTTTGTGTGCACACAAGACACAAACTTTAACATTTTGTTAAGTTATTGTCTTAGTGATGCAGTTATTATCTATTGTTTCGGGGCACATATTGATATGTTGGGCGCCAAAGTTATAATCGTGGGCCCAGATAATTTAAGAAATTTACACAAATTCTTGTGTTAAGAAATATATTATACTTATGGGCTTCAGGCGGCTCCGTAGAATGACTTGTTCTGGAAAACAGTGAAATAATTAAACCATACTCCCTTCAGTTTTTTGCTCATTTAAGAGGAGTCGGGTTTTTTTACATAACATTATTATTATTATTCAGAACAGAACCAGTGAAGATGCCAATAGTCCAGTTCCCCTTGGACCAGTGCATGAATATGTCTTTTTGGCTCCCTGCTGCCTCCATACTTCCTCAGCATCTGTCCACACCTGTCGGACAGCTGAGGACCTACCTGTGGTACAATCACTACACATCCAGGTGTGTTTTCATGCCGACGGCGCTCATAAGCATCACACATACACACACGAACATTTTTGGGGAGACGTTCTCATTCTCTAAACTGCACTTTACAGGACGTTTATTTTTTTATCTTGACTTCTGGTACAGAACTTCAATTTTGTCGTGCAGCTGGAGGAAAGTTGTGAACGGAGTCCGAAACTGATGACTGACTTGGGGAAGAGGAGTTTTTATAGTCTGGTTGGTGTCGAGGAACTTTTTTTTTTTTTTTTCTTTGGTAAATTGTTTCCTCAAACAAATAAATTGAGCTCACTATGCTTATTTTTTATTTTGCTATGCTTATATTTGTCCTTAATTTAGTGACTCAAACCTTCAGTTTTACCTCATTGCTCTCTTGGATTAATGATTTGTACAGTTTTGTTTAAAGGCTAAATCACTCTGTGTTCTCCTCTGAGCGGAGTTGTTTCTTCAAAAAATAGTTTTTTGAACTGGGAAAACATCTGAAGTATCACAAACGTAGTGAAACAATCTGTCGTCCTGATGTGTGATACGGGATGTCAAAGGTGACAATATTAAGACAAAATCCATTTAATTCAGACAAAGATCAAATGAAACTACTGAATCTAAAAGCACTCAAAGTGACACAATTAGGAATTTTAGGGAATTAATTAAGTAATCTGAGTACTTGATTTAATATTTTAAGGGAACCAAGAAAAATCCCAGCTTTGAGGGTATAAATCACTAAACTGAAGGAGTGAAATCACTGATTATTGATATGTTGGGCTGGGTGTCGCGTTACGGATCTTTGTACCAAAATGTTTTTTCTAAACCTTACTTTAAGAAATAGAAACACTTATTTGGAGCCAACTTTCAAGCCGCCAAAATGAGAACTTTGTCCAGATAAATAAAGTTTAAATTCTGCCATTTTTATATTTATATTGTTAATTAGGGGCATTTTATGTTTTGACTTGACGGCTGACAGTAGAGGGATGACGTGATGTTTACTGGACGCCACGAAAACGTGCAAATTTACATTTTAATCGTGAGAAAAGAAAATTCAACAAGATTCTCAAACTGACTGATTAATGTTAACTTTTACTACCTCAGTGCTGTGGACAGAATTCGGTGCAAATAAGTGTTTCGCTTCGATACCCGGCCTTTTCGAAACTCCTGTCTTCTTTTAGGGCTTCACAGATTTGACAGAAAGGTACAGTAAAAGATAAATATGTAATGACGACACCTGGCTGAGTGAAACGAGACAAAATCAAGACGCCTCAGCGTGTCGTTAAAACGTGATTTGACTTGAAAATGGACATTTTGTACAGATTGAGACGAACATGGTTGAAAGCAAAGAAAGTAGAAATGTAAAAAGATTAAAAAAAGGTTGTCAATTTTTTTTTTTCTTTTCAAAGCACTTTTGTCTCCCGGTTTTATCTGAGGTTTCGACAGGAAAACAGAGATTTGTTTTTTTGTTTTGTTTTTTGAAACGCTATCCTTCGTCATTTTGCTCTCATGGAACTTTGCGAGGACGTTTTGTGGAGGCGACCAACATTTGGTGCGTCGTGTTTCGTTTAATTTCCACTAAAAGTCTAAGTTTTTAAACGATGACTGCTTCACCTGTAAGCCAGAGATTCAGATGGACCTGTACATCTCATCCAGCTACCACTATAAGCTGTTGTAACTCATGAAATGCTGATTTTCTTTCCCTTTTTGTTAAATATAAAGTGAGTGAACTTAAAATGAGCGTCTGTGTGCTGATTGATTTTTTTTTTGGGGGGGGGGGGGTTGGATTAACGCCGCTGACACTTTTTTAATCATTCACAATATAATTTTGCAAAGAGGAAATTTCTTAACCTGGTGTTGTCTTAAGGGTCAAAATTGACCTGCCCCTTTTGTTTAACAGCAGAGGGGGGAAAACTAAATAATATTTGTTTCCAACTTTGAAAATTTGATGAGTGAATTAAAAAAAATTGCCTTTGTTCATATTTTCACGTAAGCTGTAAACCACCTGGGTAGAAATATTGTCTTAGGATCATTTTTGACTACCTGGTTATAAAATCACCACAAAAACACACATAAAAATGGGGAGTTAAGTCCACACAAGGGTTTGAACTACTGTTGAGATTTGCATGAAATTTGAGTAATTTGTTTCTTCTAAAACAAAATGTAAATGTTGATTTGACATTTAAAATGTTACATCCTTAATCTAAACTTTTCTTAAATCACTAATTTACAAGATTTAACTTTTTGCATTTTTCATTAAATTTTGGCTTTACAAGCAAAATATTTCCCCGATTAAATTAAGGTTATGTATTTAATATTATATACAAAATTCTCATCTGGTTCCTTTTAATAAAAATGTTTATAAATCCGAATACAAAATGTATAAAATCAGTTTTCAGTTTTCACCAGTTTGAATTTAAGTTTCCAAAACCAAAATGTACATCACAAACTAAACCTTTGGTATTATTAAATGTGTTTTGTGTTATACGTAATGCGTATTTGTCATTAGGGCGGCAACTAATGATTATTTTTATGGTAAAAAGTGTTTCAGTGTTTCCCTAAACCGCAAGATGACGTCCTCGAAGATCTTTGCTTGTCCACAACACAAATATATTAAGTTTACTGTCATAGAGGAGGAAAGAAACCAGAAATATCCAGATTTGAGAAGCTGGAATCAGAGAATTTTGACATTTTTGCTTTAAATGAGGACTCGCAGAGATGAATCAATTATCAAAATAGCTGGGAATTATTGTAATAGTTGACAACTAATCCATTAAGTGACTAATCTTTGCAGCTTTACTTTTCAGTCATAATTAAAACAACTACCTAATAGTTTTTTTTAATGTTCATTTATTTATTTATTATCTTACAAAAGACAACCTACAGAAGCAGAAGTGACTTCTAAATGAAAAGAATAAATAGATTAATAAAACATGACTCTTCTACACAATATACGGTCCCATCTAATCGCATTATCTAGAGGCATTTTTACATTTTAGTTTCATTTTAACCCTGTGAAACATCTAATTATTTGAAATTAGAGCGTTTATTATACCTTATGGCAAAAAATTAATTAATATCACTTTGCATAAATGAGTTTTGTTTAGGATTACGTTATATATTTGGAAAGTAATTGACAAATACACACCAAACACAAATTACTGCCTATTCTCTGAATTGCTCAGTTTTTAGTTAAAATCAATGAGCAACAGACAATTATTAGGAAGTGAACCTTGGAAACAAATTATTGAATCATTTATTATCTTGATACAGCAGGAAAATGCAATAGATGCTAAAAATATTTAAATTTCTGCTCTAAATATGTCTAATAAAGTTTATCCTAAACCTTGAATTAGTTTACTTAAATAATCTAAAAAGTGTATGCAGCCTAATTAAATGCATAATGAAGGAAAATAAAATATGATTTACATTTGTATACATTTATTACCTTACATATCTGCTGTATCTAAGTTGATACACACATTTTCAACACGATTTTACAATGAAATACGTAATTATAAATTGCATCAATCCAGTAAATATTGCTATTAAAGTATCAGAAATTGAATTGAATGTTTTTCTTATCTGAACTTATCTGAATTTTTTGAAACCTCTGTTTTGGTTGTGTCAATTATAGGGCCTATGGTGAATGAATATCGGCCCCCTGGTGGATGATCGGTGCATTGCATGTATCTGATTGTATACATAAGGGGGTTTTGAGGGGGGGGTTATCACACTGATGATGTAGAGGTCTGTAAAAGATATGTATCATATGTGACTCACTGCAGGGATTTTGACTTTGCATATCTGCGTGTATAGAGTGAAGTTATCATCACAGTGTTAAATATAACCCTAGTTATTACATAACAAAACGCCCTTAAGTTTTGATTTCCTTCTTCATTTTAGGTTCCTCTGCAGCTACCGTAATAACCGTTATGAGAGCCCGCCCCCCGGCAGTAGAAACTGTTAATCCACAAAAAAAGTAACACGGTTGCAGGTGAGAGGTTCAAGAAGAGCAACCAGGGGGGGGGGGGGGGGGGATTCTGCATTGTTTTGTTTTTTTAATTCACATCTGCAGCTAAGAGCGGGCGCACAACTTTTATTTCCCGCTGCTATTCTGATCATTACGGTGTTCGTAAACACGCCCCCTTTTCCCCGCAATGTGTGCTGATTGGCCCGCGTCTGTCACATGACCGCGGAAGAAGAGGACTCGGCCGCTGAAAGAAGGGTGAGGAAATAACAAAATAAAAATGGTTAATTTTAAACGTTAAGCCCCGTGATGGCGGTTTATTCACCGGTGCCGGTTCGTAGCTCGACTTGTTGGCTAACGCTCCCGGTGTTGAGTCACAGGTAAAGCGGTTAGCTTGTTAGCACGACGCAGTTTTAAATCAGTTCCGTTCCGCGTCCGCAGGAAGTGAAAATAAAACACAGCTCACATTTAAAGACATTTACAGCCAGGAGCTGAACTCCGCCGTGTGTTTGTGTTTTTATCACTTACTTTAATGTTCCTGGCTCGTTTTTAAACCCGCCGATGTTGGAAGATATTTATTTATGTGTAGCTGTTTTGCTGTGACATTACGTTAAACAGCAACTTCACTTACATTAAATCAGATTTATCATAATCCGCTGCATTATTGTCGAGTCACGGCGAATTATGTTTCTAACAGCTTTTTGTTGTTTGAGGCCTGAAACGGGAATTTCCCACCGTGACGCCGCGTAATACGTAGTGACGTGTGTGAACGTCGAGCAGGCAGCGTAACTATTATTTAAATTTATTTCTAATTGTTTGTTTTGCAGTGTTACTGTTGTTGCCGCATTCTGACACAAAACGTTTGCAAATAATAAAAATAATAATAATAATAATATACAAAGAGAAGACAAAGTAAAACATATAGAAAGATATGTAACAATATACATATGTAAAATAATATAGAGAATAATATGAGCCTAACTTTAATTGTTTGTTTTGCCCTGTAGTGTTACTATTATTGTTTCTGTTTTTACGTTTGCAAAATAAATACTTATAAAATAATATACATTAAAAAGATGAAGTTAATCTGACAAAGTAAAACATTTATAAAGATATGTAACAAATAAATACAAAAAATAATATAGGGAAGCTTTATTTTAATTGATTTTAATTGTTTGTTTTGCTGAATTACTGTTGTTGCATAACGTTTGCAAAATATAAAAGAAAGTAAAAATATATATAGATATCTAACTTAATAGTATTATATAATATCAATACATATCTAAAACAATATGAAGAAATATGAACTTGAATTAATTTTAATAGTTTGCTTTGCACTTTTACTGTTGTTGCTGCTTTGTGACAAAATATAAAAAAATAATGATGATATACAACAAGAAGTGAAAGTAATATAGCTTTAATATTATTATATTATTATAAAATAATGAACAACAAGAAGATAGAAGTAAATGTCACAACGTAAAACTTATACAAACGTATGTAACTCAATACGATTATATAAGATTAATGAATATGTAAAATGATAAATAAAACAGAACAAATATGGATATATTTAAAAACACTATTATATAATTGCAACGCTACAAGAACAGATGTCATATGGGGGTTAAAAATGTGCAAGAAAATACAGTAAATGTGAATAATCAAATTAATAAGACTACAGAGTTAATGAAATAAACAGTTCACAACATGACAGGAATGAGAGGTTAGTTTGATTTATAGGCTGCAGCATTAGAGGCGGGTGGTGCAACAAATCTGAGGTTCCACTTAACAAGACGCAGAATCTGATCAGACATTTGATGCACGTAAGTGACTCAGCCCGTCCGGAGTATTGATCTTATCGACCGGACGTTGTTTCTGTGTTTCCAGGATCCCTTGCAGCCGTCAGGATGCAGAGCACCACCAACTACCTGTGGCTCATCTCAGACCTGCTGGGTCAGGGAGCGACAGCCAACGTTTACCGCGGCAGACACAAGGTACCGACTGACACCAGACTCTGACGGCACGGGCGTAAATTCAAACAGTTGCATAAGATATTCTTAGTGTAGCATGCAAACACTGATGTTACAAAATCACCTTAATATGGGGACTTTTTGTGCTTACATGGCGGTGGTTTTATCTGGCCAACTACACAAAGCGAGAGTTGTTTAAGTCTGATTTAGATTTATAGGTTGTCTGGGACAGAGGACGTCTCTTACTGAGATATTCAGCTGCAGCACTGATCTGCCACTTTACGTCATCCTGAGAAAAACCCAACCCAACGGTAGATCTAAAGTATTAACCTGATATCAGTTCACACGCAGGCTTATCGCCGTGTTAGTTTTAGTGCAAGACTTACTATACAACAAGCTGCTCAACAAGCTAGTTGACATTATAATAACGAACCGAGGAATCAATGCAAAATACATCAGTTACCATAATTTTTTTGTCTTGACTAAATTATTAGTGTCTCAGCATCATCTGTGTATTAAAGATAAAATAATCTGATATTCCTGGGAGCTGTGGCTGCATACTCTCACCTTTTCTTTGCAGAGGAGGAGAAGTGCCGCTTTGGAAAACGCAGTCTTTTTCGTGGTCTGACAGCCGACCCGTAGTAGCTAAATAGAGATCCTGGGTATCAAATGAAAGGTCCGTTCTGAAGTTATCTGCCTGTAAAGCATGGGTGTGCTTTTAGTCACAGGAATATTGATCTATATTCACTGTTTTTATCAACATTTCAGAAATGTTTTAAAGATAACTCCCAATAAAAGTCAACATTGGAACAGTAAATATGGCCAAAATATGGACATTCATATACATTTATTATTTTTAAATGATAAGATAACTGTAGTTCATTTTCATCAAATTTACAGTTACAATTGCATTCCAGGTGCATTAGAAGATATTCAGTTGCATTACAATCTATTTTATGATGGTTTTGATGGTTTATTGCATTAAAATAAAGCTTTTTTTTTTACCAGGCAAGGATGAAAATATCATATTTTTCTTTATTGCATCTCTATTTAGTCTGTAATGGTAAAATAAATATGTGAATTTACAATGGATTTATATTCCTTAGAATTCTGCATCTAGGCCTAATGGTTGAGGAGTTATTCCTGGTTCATTTTAGGTATTTTATTTTAGGTGTTTTCCCCGGAAAAGGGTGGAGGTTTCCTGATTTTCCCAACATGGTTGTGGGTTATAGCAGTTTCTGGTCGGGGCTTAGAGCTTTGATAGCATCATACTGGGACTGAAATAAAAGAAGCTCGGGGGAAAGTCTGAAGTCTGGTTATAATTTTGTGCATCCAGTATGAAATGGATAAACTAAAAATGCGCAAGTTATGCTTGCAGGTCTAGCTAGTGTTAGATTCCCATCAGAGCAGCTGACCAATCAGTAAACAGATAGCAGGTGCTGCTGTCCAGTAAAAACCTCCTCAGGATACACCTGTGGTTCCTCACGCAGGAGGCGGAAATCTGAATGGAAATCACAGATTCTGTTTACATGTGAACTGTCTCTTCTTTTACATCTAAAACACTCAGGTTTCATCTCTCAGACGTCACAGTTTGTTTTTATAGTTGATCCAGAAGAGCCGTCAGCCTGTAAACTGCACCAAAGGGGGAATTTCCCACAGCGTTAGACCTGAATCTTTAAAGTCTGCGGATCCGTCTGAACATGATCTTCTGTTTGAATTTGGGATCTCACGTCTCATTTAACGTCGTCGCCTCAGGTCTGTCAGATCAAGTTAAAGCGGGGTGTGGTACGTCTCCACTTGTTTTATTAAGTTCCAGGAGTTTACACACAATTTCAGGAAACCTGCGGAAAATAAGTGCTCTAAAGATTTTATCAATTTTATTATTATTATAAAAATGAGTAATTTGAGAAGGAGGATTGTGACGGAGCAAAATCTTCCAATGGAACTCCACATTTAGACATTCAGAGTATAAAATGTGTCTGAGTTCATGTTTTTGTGTTTAATTGTAGAAAACTGGGGACCTGTACGCCGTCAAAGTGTTTAACAACCTGAGCTTTTTGAGGCCGCTGGACGTCCAGATGAGAGAGTTCGAGGTTCTGAAGAAACTCAACCACAAGAACATCGTCAAACTCTTCGCGGTGGAGGAAGAGGTCAGTAACTGCAGCGAAGCTACGTTAGCTTAGCTTTTTATAAACACTGTTCTCAGGTCTCAGCTGTTTTGTTGCTGCTTCCTGTCGAACTGTAGATTAATTTAATCATCAGATAACCTGACACACACAACGTTTCAAGGGTTGGGTATCACTTCAATTTTATCGATTCAGATTCTACTTATCTCGGCTCTGACTTCAACCCGTTCACGGATCCTCTTCTTCCTCCTCCTCCTTCATGTCTCTAAAGTGAAAGGAGTCTCTGTCCTAGTTACCATAATTTATATATCGCGGCGTCTCTGGGACTCGTCTCATCTGTAACCTTCATTGGTTTCCCTTCAGTATAAAAGGTGAACGTCGGCTCACCTGTGTTCTGTACCTGAGACGTTGCTACTGTTGGCGTTAGCTGGAGAGCGCGACACGCTGAACACGGTGAAGCGTTCCTTCAGATTCACGCCGCGTTGAAGGAAACGCTTCGTCATGTCTGAGCTGCTTCCTCCTTCGCACCAAACCTCCTGACTGCAGCTGCTGCAGTTTGCTGTGTCGTTCTCTTTTTTTTTTTGGTGAAGCTAAACCAAACTTTGGAGCGTTTGCTGCGACCCGCCACGGTCCAAGACCGGAACCAGAAGGACTCTATTCTTCATGCTTTGTCGTCGTAACAAATGTTAGGTCGGCGCAGCAGCTCCTGGCAGATCAGAGACACTTTGATGGGCTGTAAAATGCTGACTGCAGTTCAGTCAGGAGCTGAGATATGCAGGAAGTCAGGAACCGAGAAGCAGGATCCAAACGCACGGGTCTGATCCAGTCCACGGGTCTTGGAGATTTGGTTCTTGATACCCAACCCTCAACATTACTGAACATAAGATGATTGTTATCAATAGAAAGATAGATCAACTTCTGAACAAGTGATATTTTCTTCAGATCCATGCAGATTGTTGAATAAGACAAATGAATAAGGTGAAACAGTGTGTTTAGAAAACTTTGTGTTTAGTTTTAGACTTGTGTTTTTCATCATGATGAAATGAAAAGTGTTTTTTTAAGATGCCTAGAAAAGCGTTAACATGTGTTTGACCTCCTCTTCCTGTCAGTCCAACACCCGTCACAAGGTCCTGGTGATGGAGTATTGTCCCTGCGGAAGTCTCTACACGGTGTTAGAGGAGTCGTCCAACGCTTACGGGCTTCCTGAGGACGAGTTCCTCATAGTTCTGCACGACGTGGGTGAGGGACAGTTCGATTACCTGGAAACTCACCTCATGTTCCGCATGTATAGTCCACTAACTGTTTCACTGATTAGTTACCGTCACTTCTACTTTCTACTTTGACGTATTTTAACCAGAGAAATATTTAGGACTCTAATGCAGGTTTCACACACAACACGATTTTTAAACTTGCATCGCTTTTATCGCACGAGTTTTAATGATGGAGAACACTCAAGCGGCTACATGAGTGTTCTCACACAACGCGACCCAACATTACTACAGCATTACTGTATGAACCCAAAATAAACATTTTGCTGTGAATTAGTTTCAATAAACGGATCAAACGGATGCCAATGTAACTACATCAAGATGCCGATATGTTAAACATATTAAGTTATGCTTAATCAGGTCTGTCAGCAAGTTTACAAGCTTACAATTTTTAAAATGTTTGTTTTCCGAATATAGTTTGGATCAATCGGGGCTATGCTATGCTATGCTAACGTCTTTCATAGCAAAGTACAACGATAGCAGGAATCAAGTAATCAAGTTTTCTTTACTTACCCGGTAGTTCAACTGCCTTGCTGACTTTTCTCCAAGCAGTCTCCTGTTTTGAGATATTTCAACTCGCACGTGATTTATCGCACTCCGCATCGTCTTTGAATTGACTTTGTATGTAATCGCGTCGCCCCAAGCACTGTCATCACGTTGTGTGTTAAACCAGCATAAGGATGCCTTTAAAACACTAACCTGTTGTGTTTTGATGACTCTGAGGTGTTTTCTGATTGGCTGTTGTGTCTTCAGTGGCAGGTATGAACCACCTGAGAGAGTACGGTATCGTTCACCGGGACATCAAACCAGGAAACATCATGCGTGTGATCGGAGAGGACGGACGGTCCGTCTACAAACTGACAGACTTTGGAGCAGCCAGAGAGCTGGAGGACGACGAGCAGTTTGTGTCTCTGTACGGCACCGAGGAATACCTGGTGAGAGAAAACATCTGACATCTGGTGTCAGTTTGAATCCTCTTCGTATCAACATGTCAGAAAAGAGATCTGTGTTTGAATCACCAGCAGGAGATATTCAGGAGCTAATTCCTAAGTTTGGGTGTAAAGTCCTTCCTCATTTCTTAGGAACCAGTTTGTTGTAGGTGGAGATTTACTGTTCAAAGTTACTGAATATTTTGTAAAGTTTGCACTGCGCAACGAATGGTCAGTTCAAGCTGGAAAAGAACGAGCTGTTGGCAAAAATCAAGTTTATATAGTTGTTCTGAACGTCCACACTGAAAAGTGGAGTGAAAAGGTTAGATTGAAAATACATATGGTTAGCAAAAAAAAGTGAGGTTAGCATAAAAATGTTAGCATAAAATGGGATGGTTAGCATAAAAAAGTAAAGTTAGCATAAAAATGTTAGCATAAAAAAGTAAAGTTAGCATTAAAATGTTAGCATAAAATAGTAAAGTTAGCATTAAAATGTTAGCATAAAATAGTAAAGTTAGCATAAAAATAGTAAGGTTAGCATAAAATAGTAAGGTTAGCATAAAAAGTAAATTTAGCATAAAATATTAAGGTTAGCATAAAAAAGTAAAGTTAGCATAAAAATAGTAAGGTTAGCATAAAATAGTAAGGTTAGCATAAAATAGTAAGGTTAGCATAAAAATAGTAAGGTTAGCATAAAATAGTAAGGTTAGCATAAAAAGTAAATTTAGCATAAAATATTAAGGTTAGCATAAAAAAAGTAAAGTTAGCATAAAATAGTAAGGTTGGCATAAAAAGTAAATTTAGCATAAAATATTAAGGTTAGCATAAAAATAGTACGTTAGCATAAAATAGTAAGGTTAGCATAAAAAGTAAATTTAGCATAAAATAGTAAGGTTAGCATAAAAAAGTAAAGTTAGCATTAAAATGTTAGCATAAAATATTAAGGTTAGCATAAAATAGTAAGGTTAGCATAAAAAGTAAATTTAGCATAAAATATTAAGGTTAGCATAAAAAAAGTAAAGTTAGCATAAAAATAGTAAGGTTAGCATAAAAAAAGTAAAGTTAGCATAAAAATAGTAAGGTTAGCATAAAAATAGTAAGGTTAGCATAAAATAGTAAGGTTAGCATAAAAAGTAAATTTAGCATAAAATATTAAGGTTAGCATAAAAAAGTAAGGTTAGCATAAAATAGTAAGGTTGGCATAAAAAGTAAATTTAGCATAAAATATTATGGTTAGCATAAAAAGTAAAGTTAGCATAAAATAGTAAGGTTAGCATAAAAAGTAAATTTAGCATAAAATAGTAAGGTTAGCATAAAAAGTAAAGTTAGCATAAAAATAGTACGGTTAGCATAAAATAGTAAGGTTAGCATAAAAATGTTAGCATTAAACAGTAAGGTTAGCATATAAAAATAAAGTTAGCATAAAAAATGCTAGCATAAAAATTTTAACATCAAAAAGTAAAGTTAGCTGCCCATCACAGTTTCCCAGGAGTCCAAGGTGACGTCTTAAAGTCTTGTTGACCTGTTGCGTCTTCTTCATGTGTTTCCTGTGTAGCACCCCGACATGTACGAGCGGGCTGTGCTGAGAAAAGACCACCAGAAGAAATATGGAGCCACGGTGGATCTGTGGAGCATCGGAGTCACGTTTTACCACGCCGCCACCGGCAGCCTCCCGTTCAGACCGTTTGAAGGACCACGCAGGAACAAGGAAGTCATGTAAGAGTGCAATCACACGGTGTAAAAGAAGTGGAGGTAGCCTCCGTGACGTCACCCATTTGTGAACTACTGTTATGAAGCCTCCAGTTTGGCATTTTGGCCGTCGCCATCTTGTTTTATATTAGCTGGGATGCTAACAGGCTTTAAACAAAACGCACTTACCGGAAAAATTCTCCTGATAATCTTTTTCAGCGGCGCTGGTTAAATGTACACAGAGCAGCGGATACGAGTCGCCTCTATCCTGACTGTCAATCAGCTTGTAGCCCCGCCCTAAAGCCTCCCCTGCTTCCTGGTCTCTGTTCCTCTAAATGGGACCATAATTTACTAAATGAACATCATGCTGTGTTGAAGAAGACTTGAAACTAGCGACTGAGACCATAAACTCATCAGGAAAGTGTTTACTGAGGGAATAAATCAGCTGAGAAGAAGAAACATTTTCTCACAGACTTCTATACAATCACACTTCTTTCTGCAGCCCCCTGCTGGCTGCTGGAGAGAACGCAGGTTTAAGGAGCTTCAGTTTGGCCTCACTTTGCAAACGCAGAGGTTCCCGCTCGAGTGCAACGTTAACTTGTTTCTAAAGAGAGTTAAAGTGACTGAGCTGCTTGTTCCTCAGGTATAAAATCATCACAGAGAAACCGTCTGGGACGATCTCCGGGCTTCAGAAGTGTGAGAACGGGAAGATCGAGTGGAGCACAGAGATGCCGGTGTCCTGCAGTCTGTCCAAGTAAGACAGCGCAGTAAATACATGTCAGTGTTTGGGATCTCGTCGTGTATTGCCGACATTCAAACCTTCTGTCAAGTTGTTTTCTACCCCAGTGATCCCCAACCAGGAGTTCTTGGACCTCCGGAGTATTTAAGAATTAGAAATTATAGTATAGTATTAGTGGGAGGACAAAGCAAGATTCATTCCAAACAAATAAGGTGTTAAAGGTTAATGTAACTTAACACAAATGTTTATGTAATGCGTAAACATGGTAAACAAAGCATTTTAATAATAATTATATTATACTGATATTTTTATTTCTTTTGGAGGACAAAGCAAGATTTGTTTCAAACAAAACATTAAAATAAAGTGTTTAAGGTTAGTGTAACATCAGCATAAAGCAATTAACTTTAGCAAAAAACTACCATAAAAAAAACTACATTGTGATAAACATTTTTAATGAAGTGTTAACATGGTAAAAAAAAATTATACATTTATATTTTATATTTATTTTAAGAGAAAAAAACGATTAGCATAAAAGTAACTTGTAGTTTAAGTTACTTTGCATAAATAGTTTGTGTATTTATGGGCACAACACAAATAATATATTAAGATCATATATTTATGTACAAATGTAGAGATCCAAGAAAAATCATTTATTAAATCTGGGAATAAATCTAACAATCTATCTCTACCTCTCTTAATTGTCCATCAACAAAAAGTTTTGATACCAGAATCTCAAATATGAAAATCTTAAATTATAGCGGTGAATCCGCCTGTTGCGTCCTGTGGTTTGGTGTTTCAGGGGTCTGCAGAGCCTCCTGACTCCGGTGCTCGCCAAAATCCTGGAGGCCGATCAGGAGAAGTGTTGGGGCTTCGACCAGTTCTTCGCTGAGACCAACGACATCCTGCACCGGACCGTGGTCTACGTGTTCAGTCTGCAGCAGGCAACGCTGCACCACATTTACATCCACGAATACAACACGTAAGAGAGGAAAGAGGGAATATTCTGTTTACTAGTTTGTAGGATGGAGACATTTTCAACAAGCCTTCTTTAATTGGTTTCATTCATTTCAGTATCCCAAAATCTCTGATAATGTTGTGTTTATTGTTAAAACCTGTAACTTCAGATCAGGCTTCCCCCTGGGTTGGACTGGCTCTTTGCCCACTGTGTGTCTCCTTGTGTCCACAGGGCGGCGCTGTTCCAGGAGCTGTTGACCCGCAGGACCAGCATCCCGCTGCACAACCAGGAGCTGCTGTACGAGGGCCGCCGCCTCGTCCTGGACCCCAACCGCCAGACGCAGTCCTTGCCCAAAACCTCCAGAGACAACCCGATCATGCTCGTCAGCCGCGAGTCCGTCGCCACTGTGGGACTAATCTTCGAAGACCGTACGTAGTGCTGCAGAGTGGCCTGCAGGGCTGAACTTAAAAAGGTCTTAAAACAACTGAAGTAGATCTTTAGAGGGGTTATCTCTTCATTCTGCAGGTCAGCAGCGCAGTGATTTACATTATCAAACACACTGACCACGTTCAGAATGTGCGTCACGGTTATTTAGACAGAGGCTCATTTAACTTAGCTTCGTTTGTGTTTTGGATTTAAGTTGGCATTAACTTAAATTCCAGGAAGCCTTAAAATGGTTTGTCATGCTTTATTTGGAGAATCTCTTGCGTGTGCAGGTCTTGGAAAATCCTAAATCATTAAACGTGAAGATGGAAAGTTTAACTCGCAACTTTTTTTTTTGTCTTCACAGCTAGTCCTCCTAAAGTTCAGCCTCGCTACGATCTGGATCTGGACGCCAGCTACGCAAAGGTACTGATTTAACTACATCATGTTAAAAAAAGAATCTCAGATGAATCTACATTTGCTGAAAACATTTAAAAAGTCAAAAGAAGCGACAAGTTAACAGATCAGTGACCTTCACACCACACAGTGTTTTAATAATGTAGAAAGGACAGTTTTGCTTTTCAGAGCCACAGATTTCATCCACAGTTCGCTGAAAGCGGCAGGAACATATTCTGCTCATTTTCAGGTTCATATTGTTTTTAGGGGTCGTACCAGAACAGGTTTACATGGTTCAAAAAACACTATATTTTTGTCAGACTGCACATTGCTGCAGCTCCTCTCTTCACCCTGTGTTGAACGCTCCGTTTTAGCTACGGAGTGAAGCATCTCCCTTCCGCAAGATCTTTGTTGGGAGTTGCACATGCGCAGTACCTAGGACTACTAGCCAATCAGAAGCTGAGTAGGGCGGGTCCTGGCATGCAGGTAACTATGGCCCAATCCCAGTGTCCCCCCTCACAGACTCACAGACTTTGAGGCGCGTTCCCGGGAAGTCCGTGAGGGATCAGGGCCGTCCCGCTGTCAAATCATCAAGTGTGTGAGGGCTCTCTCGCGGACATTTTGAGCCCTTTATAGACCCTTTTCGTAAGTCCGTATTTCTGCAGACTTTGACTGAGGGAATTGCCCACAGTTCATAGCGGTATGACGTAAAACACGGGGGTTACTGGGGGAAGCCCGGAAGAGAGAGAAGTATGACGGCAAATCCGCATTTTAAGAGAAGAAGAAAACAGTAAACAAACAAGCATCGACACCAACGCTGATGTTAAAACTGTTGAAAGTGTTCTTAACTTAAGATGCTGCATAGAACACATGAAGTCAGAGGAACGCAATCACCTCATTACACACTAAGTTTATTCAACTATTTATTTTAGTTTTTGCTTAATGATGCTGTTTGACCAACAATAGTGTATTGATTAATTACAAATATATTGACATTTAGGCTACCTCTCCTCCACTCTGTAGGGCGAGAGCCTGCAGGACTTAAAAATAAGGCAAAAACATGAAAAAAAAAAGGTTGCAACGTGTTTCAGCAGGTAACATGATAAAGTGGCAAAGTGCTGTCCTGTTCCTGTTTACAGCATTTTGAGCAATCAATCACTTTCCAAGTGACGTCAGTAAAGTCTGTGAGGGTTCAGGGCTCAGGGCTTAGGGGGGACATTGGGATTGGGCCAAAGGCTTCAGTTCATATCTACATGTTTCTGAACCAGCTTCACAAACTAGACTGGAGCAAGAGTTTCAGAGTGGCAAGTTATTAATCTGTAACACATTTATTTATCGTCTCTACATCACAGGAACAGCTTTATGTCCTCTGACTGTGTGGACGGTCTAAAGGCTGCACTACAAACGAGCTGTTTTCAGTTCAGGAACAGAGTTTTCTGTGGGAGATGGGAACTCTCTTTGGGTGGACTTTTTCACTTTGCAAACCTGTTACATGGACAAAAAAAGATACTTTACTTTCACCGCGTGACAGTCCAGACGTCGCAGTAGATTATCACAGAAACAGATCCAGTGTGTCGTTACGATAATTTGACTCCATAAAGTAAAATTAGATCCACTTCTCTGCCTTTTGTTAAATATCTGATCTACCGCTGAGAATCCTGCTCACGTGATTGGACACCTCAACAGTTTAACCTGAAGTGCCCTTTATTAAAGTGAATACACTGTTTGAGCACAGCTGAACTTACTCGCTGATGTTGTTGTTCAGACTTTTGCAGGTGATGTTGGACATTTATGGAAAACTTCAGAGTCTCTGCTGGTCTATCAGGAACTAGTACGGAAAGGAGTTCGTGGTTTAATGTGAGTTCACATCAGACTCTGTGTGTTTGTGCATGAAGGTTTTTCCAGGTATAAAGGCATCAGCTTGGACTCCTTTTTGTTTGGGTTTTTCTTGACTCAAAGATGCAGATGATCTAATAAACACGTCTGCTGAAGGACTGACTGACTGTCCGCCCAGTGAGCAGACTGGTTTAGATTTAGCTCACTTCCTGAGCAGAAAAATCAAGTCAGTCAAAGAAAACCGATAAGAATTTAGGAAACATCTTGATGCAAACAAGTGACTTTGGTCAGAAATCTTTTTAGGGATCTTTATCCAACACTGCAAGCTATTACAAAACAATTTACATATACTTTACATTACTTACGTGTTATTATTATTATTATGTGTGTGAACATATTAGAACGCCCCCATATTTCTAGTTTTTATGTAAATCTAAGTAGTTCAAGTCCAGTGAAAAACCTTAAATGTACCAAATTAAGCAAACTGACAAAGTTAAAAACGTTTACGTCACCAAAACAGACAGTTTTAGATCTAAAATGAACAGTTTTGCTCATTATTTCACTGTAGGATTAACCGATGACCAGCTGCTCTGTGTTTCTTCATTAATATATTTAATATATATATAATATAGTACAAATAAAAACTCTGAGGTTAATTAACAGGCTGTTCCAAGGTGCTTACTGTTACGTGTTTACTTTCCTTCCACTGCTGCAGGAAAACTTGAAGTTGTTAACTCATTATTAATCCCTGAATATTGCAAATCTCTGAAATTTACAATTTTCCCCAGTTTTGTTGACCTAAACTTTGTCTTTACCTTCTTTGGTTATTCTGCAGCAGTGGAAGGAAATGAAGCCTTGAAACCCATTTCTATAGAAGCACCTTGGAACAGCCTGTTAATACACCCCAGAGGCTTTATTTGTACTTTTATTATATATATATTATATAATATTAATGAAGGCAGACGGAGCAGCTGGTCATCAGTTGATCCTACAGTGAAATAATGAAAAAACTCTTTAATTAAATTGTTAATTTTAGATCTGAAAATATCTGTTTTGGTAAATATTGTTTTTATTTTCCTTATGTACCATTTAAGGTTTAGTGTTTGTGATACTTTTGAGCGGTAGTGTTTTGATGTTGAAAACAATCTCTTGTCTGTCTTTATCCAGCGAGCTGATGAAGGAGGACTACAGTGAGATTCAACACAAGAAGTCGGAGGTTTTCCATCTTTGTAGTTACTGCACACAGATCCTGGAGAAGACTGAACAGCTGTGAGTGACTCGCACGCACAGTAATAAACAGAATTTAACTTTACACGTGTCATGTGACCTCCTGACTTCCTGTCTCCTGTCGCGCAGGTTTGAGGTGCTGATGCGGGCCAACGTGATGTCATCAGAATACGACGAGATCGCAGACATGCACAAGAAAGTTCTCAGAGTGAGCGCTCGCTGTATTTAGGTTTTGACATGTTTAGCTGTTTATGGTCGGGAACTTCATTCATGTCTTTAAGTAAAGTGACTACATTGCGAGCAAGGCATTCCTCTGTGGTTGCTAGAGGTAACGATTTATTTCAGGCAGGATCACGATTTTGTCACAATTCATTTTCATGTTGGTTTGTAAGACCAAGAAAGAACGTGCCGTTTGCTTCTGCATATTTAAAATCACAAAGACAGGGAGGGACTTGTTGCGGATATTGATTGGCGTTTACAGTAGCCAGTAGCGCTGAATGTGCGTTACGCCCCCCCCCCCTCCTCATGCAGACTGGTTCCAGCTCCCAGTGAATGAACACTGCAGCGAGACCGGGTCTGAACACAGCCTCCAAGACCGACGGAGGCCAATTCGACGACAGGGAATACAGGCCGGCCTGAAAACCTCCAGGGGTGTAACGTTAACACTAACACACACCCCAGGTGCTCTGAGCTCCCAGTCCAGACTGAGTCAGCTCTCACCGCTAGAAAACAGCAGCTAGTATGCCGCGGTTACTTTAGCAACAAGTAACGCTATCTCTGTCAGCAAACTCCGCAAATCACATAAAGCGTTGAGGCAGAGCAGCCGTGCGACATGGGGAACTTTAGATTTGACTGAGATGTTTATATTGACTGCTAAGGTGTTACTGAGTGGTCTGTTGGTGTTTATTAGTATGTACTCGTGTTACATATTGGTGTGTGTGCAGATCTCCAGCTCTTTGGAGCCCATTGAACGAACAACACAAGACATCAAGAGTAAATTTCTCCCAGGAGGCCTGCTGACTGACCTCTGGACACAACAAGTGGGGACACACCCCGAGGACAGGAAGTAAGGCCGTCTGTCTGTGTGTTTACATGTAGTAATGTGTAATATAAGCATGGTACAGTATAACTAGATGTGTGACGGTGAGCTTGTCTCTGCAGTGTGGAGAAAATCAAAGTGCTGCTGGACGCCATCACGGCCATCTACCAACAGTTCAAGAAGGACAAGGCAGAAAGACGTGAGTTCTCCCAAACAAACAATAGTCTAATAAAGAGCTCGTTAGCTGTAAAAACTGGGGGGCTAATATATTATATATCCAGTCCAGTCATACTCAGTAGTTTGGAGTGAAATTCTTAGTTAGGATTTTCATAGACTGTGTAGGTCGAATAGGACTGCAACGATTAGTCGGCGTGATCGAAGGCGTCGATTATTATAAAAAATTCGTAGACGTGAAATTTCATTGTAGACGCGTGTTACAGAGATGCCGTTGAAGGCCCGGATCAGACAGAACGGGTTTTTTGCAGTGAGAGTGTGTTTTTGCGCCCTGGGCGTCTTGCGTTTTGGCCGCCTGCTGCGCCTTTTCGAAGGAGCGCTCTGAGCACACAGAGTTGAAAAAAATTCAACTCTGGGCAGAAAAGCGCCTGACGTCACCCGCGTTGTTTTTCCCATTGTCCAATCGAATGAAAGGACAGACGAGTCCTCAGTTGTGCTGACGGAAGTTGCTCGGATTGTCCGAAGACGCAACAATCTGTCCCCGAGTCATCCTAAAATAATCCTTGAACCGACAATCATTAAGACGAAGCCCCTGGACCAGCTGGCGGTACAGATCTCCGTTTCCTGTCTCCTGCGTGTTTGTTCACCTCTCACCCTCAAACAGTGCCCGAGCAGGCGCCCTGCGTTTGTCTGTTTTTTTTAAAGCAGATGTTTTTAGCAACAAAAGACTCAGACCTGTGAGTTGTGATCAAGTTTCTGCTAATATGACCGTTATAACTTAGCAGCAAACCGGAGATTTCAGATCGCTGGCGCTATAATCTTTGATTATAGCAACATGAAAAAAACGCAGCGCACTGCCCTTTTCCAAATTCAACCAAAAGGGGCTTCTGCGTTTTCGAACCTACGCTTTCTGTCTGATCAGGGCCTAAGGGAGGATAGAAATAAACAGCCAGAAATGTTCCTAATATGAAGATTGCTAACTGCAGTGTCGACTACTGACTACTCACGAAGAAGAAGCTGTCACGCCAGAAGCGGAAAGCAGCGGAGAAAGAGGCAGAACAGCTGAACGTTTTTTGTTTTACAAGTTTTGTATAACATTTCATCACTAAATACTCTTTTGAGGCGAGAAATCAACTGAGTAGAATTTGAATATCGGCAGTTTTACCAAAGTTGATGGCGAATCAAAAATGTTTTCGGGGGTTGAGAAGCTCCACAAGCGCCCGCGAGGTTAGTGGTCGGCCGGTCTCGCCCACAGAGCGCCCTGGTCCCAGTTACAACAACAGATCAGCAGAGGAAAGGCCACAGCTGTAAGATAGTTTCAGTGTTCGTACCGCTGTTATTCTGTCTTTGCAATCTGAGTAATGCTTTAACATTTTAAAGTAAATCAAGAAACATCTGGCTCGTGCTGTCGCCTACAGAACATTCTCCACAAATAAAACTTATAAGCACTTTGGAAAAATAAACTACAGAAGTATGAAAGGTGACTGTTGCTTTATTATTCTAAACAGACATTGTTAGAGTACGGTTGTGGTTATAGTTTTTACTTTGAATGTACCGAAGCAAAAATCTTTGCAGTGTTTCCCACAGAAGGACAGTATAACTGTGGCCAGCGGAGGGGGGGGGATACAGCGTGTTCGAAAACCCAGCTGTTTTCTAACATTAACGTTAGCTCTCCTTATTAGTTTTGTTGTATTATGTGTTCGCCATCTTGGATTAATTTAGCATGCTAATTTAATCTAAAGAAAATCACACTGTTAAAACCAAGATTTCATTTATTTTCTTTAAATAGTTCTTTATCTGTTTTGCCTGTTTCTTCTGCTGCTTGTGATGATCAGTAAGATGTTATTTTACATCCTGTGTTTAGGTCTGCCGTACAACGAAGAACAGATCCATAAATTTGACAAGTAAGTGAATTAACAGCAGTTTTTTATGAGATATCGCTGACATGTATACATGTGTACTGCCCTACAAAGGCAAAACAATTGTGACCTGCATATGTGGTCAACATGTAGTTTTAACCTGTATCTGACTTCTGTTTGAAAGTCATGTCATAGAAATGTTTCTGTGAAGACAGATTTCTAAATTAGCTGTTACTCTGCACTCTGGGTATTACTACACTCAATTCAATTTCAATTCAGTTTAGCTTTATTGGCATGAATGTAAAACAACAATATTGCCAAAGCTAAAAAAAAAAATTACAAAAGAACAATTAATTTCATACATTTCATTAAATAAGTAAAAAAAAACTGTCAAAGAAAATAGTAAAAATATATACAAAATACATAAAATGTGAAAACAAAGTAAAAGTAAATATTAAAAAATACATAAAATATGAAAACAAAGTAAAAGTAAATATTAAAAAAAACAGTAAGTGTTAAAAAATAATAAAATATATAATATGAAAACAAAGTAAAAGTAAACAAACAGTAATTGTGTGTTGGGAATTCAATTGATATTTTTCATAAAATAAATAAATCAGTAAATGTGTGTGTGTTAATAGACAAAAAAAAATATAAAAAAACAAAGGAACAATAACTAAAATAATAATAATTTGAAAAATTTAAATTAGCATTATTTAAGATATTTATCAGTCTGAGTTTCTACTGATTGTCCTCAGTTTGTGGCACGAGTAGATATTTTACGGCAGTACTCTGGCAATGCATTTCCGTACTCTTTAGTAAAATATTAATTGTACTCTGACATACATAAACTTTAAACAGTAAAAGTGGATTTCTATAAGCTATGGACTGTAAAAAATAATCACACTAAACGGGTTAAAGTGCATCAGAAAGCTGAGGGAACACATGTCTGTAGATACTGCAGTATTTAGGGCAGTATTTGCAGTTCTCGGATATTGTGCGGGTTCTATGACAGTGGGAATAATCATCCTGAAAAGATATAAAAATCCCATTAGTGTGAACTTCCTTCTGTCGGGTTTTATTTCGAAGTCTTAAACCTGTGTGTGTGTTTTCTCTGACAGACAGAAGTTGGTCCTTCACGCCGGTAAAGCCAGATCGCTGTTCACCGAGGAGTGTGCCATGAAGTATCGTCTTCATCTCTAAGAGTGAAGAGTGGATGAGGTAAAACACAGAAACTTTCTCCTCTTCCTCCACACCTCACCTATGTACCACAGACAGGAAGTGGCCCTAGTCTCTCTGTGGCTTAGTGAAGCATCAACAGTGCGTGCTCGGTGTGTTAAAAGCGTCTCGTTTTAATGTTTTCAGGAAGGTTCATCACGTGAAGAAGCAGCTTCTCGGTCTGTCCGGTCAGCTGATCAGCACGAGAAGGAGGTGACCATGCTGATGGAGAGAGCCATCAAGGTAATTTTCCACGTACACTGAGGAAGACTCCGTAATTAGAGCCCAAAATTCCAGCGTGGCGAAAGAGATAAAAGCAGCCCCTTGGCCGCGTTTCACCAAATTGTATGAAGTTTTTGTGGAAGGTGCATCATATCCAGACCTACAAAAAATCCTCTTGGAGCAATACTAAAAAACCCAACCGGAAGTCGGTTTCATTTTAAATTTAAAAATTTTAATTTAAAGTTTTGGTGATTCCAAACTTTAATGAACTCCTATAGAGAATGAATCCGATCAACATTTTTGCATTGCATTCTAAAGGCATTGACGATGAAAAGTTGTGCTATTTGTGAGTTTTCGTCGACGGGCGTGTCCGTGGCGTGGGGTCAAAAATTGATGATTCGCTATAAAACGGGAAGTTGTTATAACTTCAGTGTACATGCTCACATATTTTACAAATTTGACAGGTGTGATGACAGTCCCGCTCTGAAGACACCTACAAGCCAAGAGGTGCATTTGATTTCATGCAGCGCTGACTAGTGAAAGATATTTTAGGTGGGGCTGTGCCATATCCAGTCAGTTCCAGTAACCGTTCCAATACAGTTCAGCACAAACTGCAGGATACCGGCGCTTAGTGAAATAGTCAGAAATTATTTAACGCCAATATTATTTTATTATTACTTCAAAAATGTTTATTTTGAAAAGAAAAATCAAAAACTTTCCACCACCAGGGAGGGCGGCGCCCTAGCTCCCTCTGTTGGCCAGCCTCCACTGCATGCTGGTTAGAAATTGTTTCTGACTTTCACCGGCGCTGCAAAACGTCACCATGTCACATGACATTAAAACCTCACAGGAGCATAGGAGTCCAGCGACCGCAGTTGCTCTCCGGCTACACAAAGTTGGAATCACCTTTTGTCATTGATTTCAGCTCACAGTAAGCTCACACAGGTAGAATGTGTCCAAGTTAACGGCGCCGTTTTTATACCCCCCCCCCTGCAGTCATCAAGTTGGCGAAAGCGAGCCGCAATCATCTGAAATGCACCTGATATTCAATTAATGTTATAGCGCCCCCTACTGGCAACAGGAAGTACGCTTTGTATGATGGTGCTCATTTAATTTAACACACTTACTTACTTACTTACTGTACTGGTAGATTTTGCGGATGTTCTCTAGCGCCACAGGGGACACAGGAAGTGACGTTTAACTTCTTCGTGAGGCATCAAAAGCACATGATAACTCAGAGCCATGCTGATGAGCAACTGCCCTGTCGCCGCAACATGCCCCGACATGCGAGGGCCCATCCAACACTGCTTGAAGCTTTAATTAGATGTTGGTTTCCTAACGAGCTGTAGTACATTAAACGAGGTTTTACTGTGTTGTGCAGCTTCAGGAACAGCTGCCTCAGAAAGTTCTTCCTCTGGTGTCCAGTGGGATGAAGCCTCAGTCAGCCTACCTGAGTCAGAACACGCTGGTGGAGATGACACTCGGGTGAGATCTCATCATCATACGGACATCTGACAGGGGAAAAAACAAAACACTATTATTTTATTTAAAGTACTATTTATAACAAAAAAAACTTTATTTTAGTAATGATTTACATATCAATTTTCCTATAATATTAATTTCTCTGGTGACCTCATCACATAATCACGTGACTTGTTGTTTTTCAGGATGAAGAAGCTGAAGGAAGAGATGGAGGGAGTGGTCAAGAGCTGGCAGAGAACAACCACTTCTTAGAGAGGTCAGTCAGCACAACAAGTACATGGTTAGCCTAGCTTAGCACAAAGACTGGAAACGGGAGGAAACTGCTAGCCTGGCTCCATTAAGGGCACCTTGAATTTGCACTTCAAATTGACTTGTTAAGGTGCAAATTCAGTTCTTTCTTTGTTATCTAGTTAAAAAAATGTAATTTATCCTGATTGACAGGTCGCCACTTGTTAATTAGCTTGAAGCCCGCCCTAAGGTCTCCCCACCTTCCTGGTCTATGTTCCTCTAAATGGGACCATAGAAGTAGAAACATTCTCAGAGACTTCATACAATCACACTTCTTTCTGCAGCCGCTGGAGTCGCCCCCTGCTGGCTGCTGGAGAGAACGCAGGTTTAAGACACTTTCCCTGCTTGATTGAAA
>NW_024040294.1:0-22478 GCF_014851395.1 Micropterus salmoides | reverse complement strand
GGCCACAAAAGCCTGCTGTTCACCTCTCCCTGACCAACATGCACCCGTCATGTTTAGAAATAACCCTGCGGTCCAAAACACACAGCCGACTCCACCGCTGAAATAAATCTCAATTTCCTTCAGCCACTTTCTTCATTTGGCAGTTATGTAATGACTTATCAGAGACTCAGGCGGCCTCCGGATCGATCAGGGTTATCTGAGGCTGTCTGTCAGCGACCTGTCAATGATGGTAACGCGTGGATCTCCGTCAGAGCGAGGTCTCACTGTGATCATTATTCCTGCGCTCTGCACACCCACGTCAAATTTAATGGGGCTGTCAGAGGAGGCTGAGGTGTGGTCACCAGCCATTTTCCAAATAATTACCCTTCACAACAGAGACGTTATTGTGTCGAACTCAGGGCCTCAGAAAACTAGGTGAAGTACAGCGAATATACAGCTCAGAGCTACAGTTACTCTGCATGTACTGGATGATAGTATTTATACTCCAGAGGAGGAGAATCCTGCCTGAACTTGTGCTGAAACTTCAAGGTTTCCTCCCCAACAAAAGGGTGGAAACAGATTTAGAGTAAGAGCACAGGCTCAGACACAACCTCAGTCATTAATGTGGACACTAAAGAAATCATCACCACAGCGCTGTAACAGAGTCAGGGTGAATATACAAAAATCACAAGTAGAGAGTAAATATATAGACATATCTGCCTCCCAGAAGTACATCACAGTATTTGGTTTGTACTTTCTTAGTTGTATGGTGTAAAGTTTTTTTATGTCTGGCTGAGTTTCTAAAGTTCCTCTTTAATAACTGACCAAATGACTGACTTTGGCGTGGAATTCCAACGCATTTTTTCCTTGTCATTTCACGCCATTTAGACCGCATTGGCTTGCAGAAACGGCGTGCCATTTTACGCCTACTGTCACAGTCACAATCAGCGTGTGTGGGATATAAATACACATGAAAGAGACCGGCGTTCAGTTCGCGAGTGAAACAATAATTACACAACGTTAGCTTTTGTTTTTTTGTTTACGTTACATAAATTACAGCGCTAAATCGTTGCTAACGTTAGCTACATAGCATTAGCTACGTTCTATTAGCTACGTTAAAGTAGCTAGCTAGCTAACGATGCTAGCATAGACATTCCCCCCGATGTACTTTACTGCTAACCTTAACCATCATTAATTAAATATGCATGTTGACCGGTTAACCCTACAGCTGTGCAGATCGGGTTAGCCTCCTTTGTGTTGCTTCTATGGGGACTGAACGGCATGAAATGACCTTAAAACCTTAAAATGCGTTGACATGGCACGCCGAAATGTCCTTGAAAGTGGCGTGCTATTTATAGGCCATTCCATGATATCATGTTGGATCCGAAGGCAGACTGTTTAATTGGCCTTCCCTGGTGTTCAGCCTCCTGACGCGGTGATTGGTCGGTTGTACTGACGAACTTGTTACCGCCACCTGTGTGACGTTCGTTGACTCTTTACCTGGTGTTTTTTCTGAAGCTCAGTGGAAAGCCTGAAATCCCTTTCCTGAAACAGTTTAAATGTGAGACGTGACCCAGATGTGTTGCTGACCTCAAGTCCATCTTTCATCCAGACCAGTTTCCAACCTGGTCCACTTAACCCAGAAAGACCAGACCTGAATTTTGAGGCTCCCACAGGAGTTTAAAAGCTTCACATATTTTCTCCATAAGGAGAGGTTTAAGGAGTTAAAAGAAATTAAAACGTGAAAAGTTTCTAAAAAGAATATGATAATCACACCTGCAAGAGGACCCACTGGTAAGAAAATATAAAATAAATAAGAGTAAATAAAATTGGGAAATGAACGTAATTAAAAATAAAAAATGTAGCAAATTAAAATAAAGTAAATAAAATGTAAACAAAAATACAGTAGACACAAATTTACACATATGGTAAATTAAAATACAATATTCTAAAAATAGAAAAAATTAAAATCTTTAAAGGAAATATAGTCTGAATGAAAGGAAATTAAAAATTAACAAAAAAATAAAAATACAGCTGAAACAGATTTAATAAAAATATGGCAAATAACATATATAAAGTAAATAAAAATTAAAACAATGTTTTTTAATAATAAAAAAGAACAAACAGGGAAACCTTATAAAGTAAAACAAAAGTGTGTGAGAGGAACAAAATTACTATTATTATATTAATGGATTCTGAAGTGAACTTTGGGACACAGTTTTGTTCGTGTGTGTTTTCATGCTTTTATGATGTGTTTCACATCATCTATAAAACTTTAACTGAAACCGCTGTGTGGGAGGAATACACCTGGCTGAGGGACAGTCAAACCCCGCTAACAACAGGCTGCAGAGGACAGTTTACTGTCAGAACTCATACACCATGGCAAGACTTAGAACAGCAACAAGACACAAGGTACACTGTGTCAGCCAGGTCTGTCCCAGGCAGACAGGGGTTTCCAGATGTGCAGTCCAAGCTCTTTTGAAGAAGCACAAAGAAACGGGCGACGTCGAGGACCGTAGACAGCGGTCAGCCAAAGAAACTGACTGCAGCAGATGAAAGACGCGTCGTGGTTACTTCTTACAGTGGGGCCCTGGTACACCTACTGTCCAGAGATGTCTGGTCAGAAGTGGCCTTTATGAAAGAATTGCAGCCAAAAAGCCGCCGACATGGAAGCGAGGCCAAGTGACAAGTTGGGGATTTGGTCAGAACTAATGTTCTTCGTAATGCTGAGAAGTAGAAGCAGATACTCATCCATCATGAACTTTTCAACACCTTTTAGGCTCGCTTTTATCTCCTCAACAAGGAGTCAGCTGTAAAGTCTAGTCCACCTCCAGAGGACCGGCCACTGTCAGTGTCTGCAGGGTGCACTAAAAACATTTTCAGCATCTCACTGTCTCAGGAGAGGGTTCCCACCTGCTTCAAGAAGACAGCCACCATCGTTCCTGTACCTAGAAAGTCTGCAGTGTCTGGTCTGAACAACTACCGCCTTGTGGCTCTCACCCCCGTTCTGATGAAGGTCAATTTCATTATATGAGCTGTTATATTGTGACAATAAATATACCTACCAACCTACCTATCATGCAAAACCATCAGGGAGGCATCTGATTGGCCCCAGCTTTATTCTGTTGCATGACAACGACCCCAAACTATCTATAGCCTAAAGAAGAACAAGGAGTCCTGGAGCAAGGAGTCATTATCCAGTCTGTCTGGGATCACATGAAGAGAGAGAAGCAGCTGAGATCCAGATAATTTACCCAAATTTGCATGCTGTGAACTGTGAATCTACGTTTTCACTGAAACACAAAGGTCCTCTAAATGTACCTGTAATGATAACGTTTAAGGGTCTTTTAACCCATAACAATCCATCCAGAAACACAAATGTAAATAAACATTTCAATAAAAATATAATTTAATTTAATTTAAAAAATAATGTAATACAATCAAGTAAATGCAATAAAGAATGGAATTAAGTGAAATCAAATTATAAAGTAAAAAATAAATAAAAAATGTCAATAAAAGAAAAAGAATAAGGACTATGGGGAAACAATAAACAATGAAACAGTATTAAAAGAAATATAATAAAATTATTTTTAGTATTGTGGAATATATAATGGAAAAAAAACTAAAACTAAAACTAAAATAGGGTAACAAGGGAAATAAAACATAGTTTATTGTAAAAAAATTATTGAGGATATTTTAATGGTTTGTTGTTTTATATTTCTTTAAACCCCTGCCTGCTGTTTGGTCCTTCCTCCAGCAGGGGGCGGTGTGCTGAGGTGTGCCTGTGCTCTCTGGGCCTTCATATGAAATTACATAATTCTTGGAAAGTTTAGTTGAGTGGTGGCGTGGAAAAATTAATTGACGCTCAGTTATTTTAAGACATGCTCGATCAGAGAGGAGGTATTTTCTCTGAGCGATACAAACACTCTTTTCCTCTGGAGACTGAATATACTGAATTGTTCAGGAGGAAATGTTTCAAAACATATTTTATTAATAAGGCTCCAAATCTGTGAAATAAAAATGAGTGAGGTCTCGTCTGCCAGACTGTCAGATTTTACAGCCGACTGGAAGATGAAATACACCCACTCTGTTCTCGGTTAATGGTCTGACATTAACCGAGGGAGTGAATAAAACTCACACACTGTAGGTGGAGGTGGTGGACTCCACTTTACTTTACAACATGTGAACCACCAGCAACAGGCTGGCCTTAACTTTGACATAAAAAGCTCTTTCCAAGGCCCAAATATCTTCTTTTAAAAGTTATTTTCTGAATTATTCTCCAGTTTACAGTGAAGAGACGATCTGCACACGTCCTCACACACCTCCACCGTTTGCTTTTCTTATCTGAAGGTAAAGGTTTGTCACATTCACTCCTCACAGTGAGACTCAAATGTCCAAATACAGAATATAAATCTGAGAAGTTCAAATTTATTTATAAAGCACATTTAAAAACCACCCTAGTTGGCCAACGTGCTTTCCAAGCTCATAATATACGAAACAAAGACAGTAGAAAATAAAATAAAAACATATAAAATAAAATAAAATTTATAAAACAATAAATAAAAGAATAAAATCAAATAAAAAAGAAGAAAGAAAGAAAAAAACAAAGACAGTAGAAAATAAACTAAAAATATATAAAATAAAATAACATTTATAAAACAATAAATAAAAAATAATAAAATAAAAAATAAGAAAGAAAGAAAAACAGACAAAGACAGTAGAAAATAAACAAAAAACATATAAAATAATAAAAATATATATAAAAAAATAATCTGTGATGGACTGGCGACCTGTCCAGGTTGTACCCCGCCTTTCGCCCGATGCCAGCTGGGATTGGCTCCAGCCCCCCCACGACCCTGTATGCAGGATAAGCGGTTGACAATGGATGGATGGATAAAAAAAATAAGAAAATAAAAAATAAGAAAAAAACAGACAAAGACAGTAGAAAAGGTCAAAGGTGTCAAAATTCTACTCGAATTGAAGGACTCCGAGCAGTTCTTATTTGAACAAGTAAAATAGTCCAGAAATCTGGAGCAGCCTCTGAGAGGGCTTCTTCACCTTTATTCTTTAAGCTGGATCTCAGAGCTTTGACAGGAGGGTGAAGTTCTGATAAATAAGAAGGCGCCAACCCGTTAAATATCTTTAAAACCAGTAATCAAATCTTAAAATCAAAGCACACAGAAACTTCTGTATAATCTGTCAAGTCACTAAAATTCATCAGGAATTGATTTAAAGTCACACTTTCATACATGAGGAGACGTTACGCTGTCGATCGGAAGCTGTCAGGATGATTAACTGCAGTTGTGACATACAATCAAACTTTACTGTCAGGAAACAACAGCATCAAAACTAAAATAACTGAACAGCCCTATAGGTCGATTATGCAACAGCTTCTTTCCGTTTTTCTGTTAGGTCCATAGACTGGATTAACGAAGTGGACGTGACCCGTTTGTTTGTGCACTACCAATTTGAAGCCTTAAGTTTGCCACCATTTTGATTTTTTGCAACCAGACACCGGACATGACCATATTTGGATGAGAGGGTGGAGCTAGCTAGTTTGGATCTCAACGTGCAATTCACGATAACTGTGATAATAGCTGGAATGTTAATTTTGGCTGGCGACAAACAGGCTTAAAACAAAATTTTCTTACTGGAAAAAATTATGAGCTTTTTCACCGCTGTCTCTATCCTGACTGACAGGTCGCCATGGTAGCGACTTGTCAATCAGCTTGTAGCCCCGCCCTAAAGCCTCCCCTGCTTCCTGGTCTCTGTTCCTCTAAATGGGACCATAATTTACTAAATGAACATCATGCTGTGTTGAAGAAGACTTGAAACTAGCGACTGAGACCAGAAACTCATCAGGAAAGTGTTTACTGAGGGAATAAATCAGCTGAGAAGAAGAAACATTTTCTCACAGACTTCTATACAATCACACTTCTTTCTGCAGCCGCTGGAGTCGCCCCCTGCTGGCTGCTAGAGAGGACGCAGGTTATTTCAGCATTGGCTTCACTTGTGAGCCAGAGGTTGCCACTTGGTTTTCCTAAACCTAACCAAACTACCACCGTTTTACGTTTACCACATGTTAAACATCACAAGTACTGAAGGTCCAGTACGCCTGCTGCTGGACTGGTACTCAACAACGCTTGTTTTGTCATTTAGGTATGAGGACGTGTTGGATTAACTGCAGGTTGACTAAGTTTATATGACGCACTATAGAACTTTATTGTCCACTGTAATGGAAACAACAGCAACCTAAAAATAACTGATTTATTTAAACAATAACAACATAATTATATAAACCAGTACGACAGTGTTTCCACTTCTTGGTGAAACTACAGATTTAAACGCACAGATTCAGACTGCAGGTAAAGACTCCAGTTATTCCAGTTTGGTACATATTTATTTGGCCAGTTGCTGTGGTGATCGTGATCGAGTGTTGCCGAAGTTTTCATCCGTCTAGAAACTGAATATTGTCACAAACCTTCAGCACAAAGCAACGTCTGTCTGAAAGCATCAACATCAACTGTAAGAACCCGATGTTGGTGAACCTCATGTTGACTCAGGCTTTAATATCACAAACCTCTGAGCGGAGCATCAATCACCTGGACATCTGACCTCCTCCTCCTCCTCTTCCTCCTGTAGACTCGGGGTCAGGGAGGAGGCACAGACTAATGTCAGAGGTGTGGGCAGACGGTGGTGACAGACCAGACCTCCTCCTCAGGTGCAGGACCCCCTCTCTGTGAAACGGGAGCTGGAGGTGGAACCCGAGGAGGAAGCTGGACTCCTCCTCCTCCTCCTCCCTGAGCTGGCAGAAGCTATCCATCATCCCGGCTGTGGAGGTTGTTATAGAAAGACTCCTCAAGCGTTATTAAAAAAAAACCCTAAAACACCAGCACGCTGCCAAAAACCCTCTCTGGGTCAACACTGTTTCCACTTTCAGCTGTCTGAGGGATTTCAAACATCTAATACTTCAAATTAAAGTAATGAAACAAGCAATAAATAGGTAAGGTGAGGAAGAATAAGTGTAAAATGGTCGCTTCTCTCAGAGCATGGTAAAATTAAAAAGCACTGATTATAAACAAGGCAAGAGAGACTGGGCGACACATCAGTTACCTTAACTGGGACCCCGAATTGCAAATCATGATCGGCACACAAACTGATGTCTGTATAGAGAGCCTAAGCCCCTCCCCTTCCCGTGGATCACCATGGGACCTTATTTCGGGAAAAATATGTACCGTAGTGAGACAACAAATGTTTAGATCCCGTTTGAATTGTGTCCTGGATTACACGTTTGTCAATTTAAAAGATCATTTGTCATAAAACTGTTGAAGTATAAAACTGTAAAAATATGTAATTAGACCACAAACCCAAAAGTCGAGTATGTGACATCATAACTGTTTCCCTCAATGACTGAAGCTAACGTCAAAGAGCTTCCGTGTGTAGATGATGTGATCAAAGGACCAGGAGTCGTTGGATTAAACACGCCAGGTGAGAAACATCTCTGTGTGGAATATAGCTTAGCTAGCAGCAAGCAAGCAATGAACGTTAGCTTAGCATAACAGCGCCAACATGTTGGCGACGTATATTATGAGGAGAGATGCAGTTTATTGAGCTGTTCCACACAAAACTAGATGTTACTTTACTGTTTTACGACAAACTGCGACTTTAATTATCTTTTAAACTGTCAAACATCATGTTGTGTAACTCGCTGTTGATTACCGTACATATTTTTTTCCTATATAAGGTGCTGTGGGGTGGAAGGGAGGGACTTAGGCTCTCTATAGTCTGTGTTTGCAAATAAAATACCCAATGAGCAACATGTAGATGGAGAATGTTAGAGGACCTAGGATTGAACCCTGAGGGACCCCATATCTTTAACAACAACAGAGAAGGATCAGTTGAATACCAATGCAGAAGCTACCGTAGATTTTCACATGGTTGTTTAAGTCACTGTGGCCCAAACGCTGAGGTAAGAATAAAAAAATGGAAAAGGTCTTCTTTATATTAAACAAAAAATAAACAGTGGCGAGTTTAAAACTGCAGGGAAATGTTGACGGTACAGAAGCCAACAACGGCTTGTGTAAAGAATCATGTACAGCAGCATCAAAAAGTTAATTACGACAACACTTTTTCAAATAAATTAACTGCAGGAATGCACATGGATGATAAGAGCTGCACTTGTAAATCTGACCACAGATCAGCCTGCAGCAGAAACAGAAACAAACTCTCATTTGTTGCTACACTAACTTCATGTAAATGAAGGTGGATCTGTTCCAACCGAGCGGCGTTCACTCCTGAGCCTCTGTTGTGAAACAAACATCCATTTGATCAGGTGGAGCCGCTGCGGTGTCACCAGCAGACACCCAAAACACGCATTACAGCATGCAGAGGGAATTCTGGGCCCGGACAGGTCGGCAGGGGCGGACAGGTATGAGACGTGTGATGCGTTCAGACCACACAGAGCCGCTGCGCTCGTGCTTCACGTCGCTGAAGTTTCCTCTTGTAAATGTTTAGTGCTGTTGGTGTCTGCAGGCTGTAGCTGGTGTGTGTGTTTGTGTGCACACAATGAAGCCTCAGGCGAGCTTTAATTACACTGTTACCAGTAAAGAGGATTTCTTTCATGTGGTGCATACCTATCTGCAGGTATTTCTGCAGGGGGAGGGGCTCGTCTTCATGAGCCTCCTTCAGACAGCGTTGAAAGAAGTATTCAGATCCTTTACTTGTATAATACCACACTGTGAAGACACTAACAACAATAACAATACTAATAATACTACTACTACTAATAATTCTCATTTAGATTTCAGTTTCCAGCCATAAGAAGCAGCTTGTCGTGCTTCCCTTCTCCCCGTCTGTCGATCATGTAAGCGATGAATTACGTGGGTAAGTGGAGGAAGACAGTGACCGACCACAGGCACACCGCTGCAGACCAAAATGACAGAGGCCATAAAAAGCCTCCATGTCAGGAAATAAAAGCTGCTGCTGCCAGAGCTGCCTTTAACATGCACTCACTTACTGAGCTCTGCATGGGTTTTTTCCAGCTGCAGCTAAACTTCACCAACGTCTCCTCACTTTTACTGCTTTTAGATTTAGTGCAGAGCAACAATGGCCGCTGGCGCTCACAGCCAGGAGTCCAGGACGATGAGCGAGCGGATGCAACGACAGATGTGTTGCACAAATGACAAGACGGGTGAATCGGAAAGGTGACGTCTCTGTCCGAAGGCAGCGAGACGAAGACGTCACATCACCTTTACCTCAAGGTATCATGGGAAGACGTACAGAGCTGGTGTTACAGGGGTCAGTTAGTGAGTAGCACCCTCACCGTACCGTATTAGGGTGTTTCTCAAGAATGCAAAGAACGAACTTCCTGCTAGTCGTTATTGGAAGAATGAACTTGCAATGTCACGAGCACGCAGAGCGCCGATGAGCGTTTGAGACGATGCGTTCTTGCTGGTATTGCGCAACACCA
The DNA here is from genome assembly GCF_014851395.1 of Micropterus salmoides. Classification (NCBI taxonomy): domain Eukaryota; kingdom Metazoa; phylum Chordata; class Actinopteri; order Centrarchiformes; family Centrarchidae; genus Micropterus; species Micropterus salmoides. Next base: position 13,030 of record NW_024040294.1, on the reverse strand, counting down.
GAGGCATTTTTATAGAGGAGACACGCCACTTAAAGAATCCTCAATACAACAAAATAACAGCCAGGCTTTATCGCCCAAATCAAATAGCCCAGAATCGGGTTTATTGCCAAGTAGGTTTTAACTTACAAGGAATTTGTTTTGGTATATTGATGCATAAATAAACATTATAGAAAATAAAAGCAAATAAAAAGCCAAGTACTGGAACAGGGTTCTTGCACCATTTTTAAAGTCAAATTCAATGCTTTTAAAAACCTTTTAAGACAAACTTAAGACCCAAAAAAATTTTTTTGATCAAAAGAAACAATTCTCTTAGTCCTAATCAAACCATTAACCAATCAGAGAACAGTTCATATAGTTTACGTTATATTTGACTATTTGAGAAACAACACCAATCACATGACTCTGACAGAAACCAATGAATAGAAATAGTCAGTGGTCCAGTACCTCAGATGGAGATCCATTTGCTTGCTCTTTGTTGTTTTATTCACGTTTTCATCACCACACAGGGTTTCTGATGAACTCATGATATAACGCAGCTATAGCTGTTCTCAGCTTCCCTTCATGTGGATACATGCATAAACAATATTTGTTTTTTATACTTTGTTACGGTTGTTTTGGGGAACACAAATTAAATAGCTAAAGACTAAAATTATTATTTTTGGTTTGTTCCCCTCTTGAGAGTTCAACACCACCATCAACCAACATTTAGCGCCACTCTCAGGATAAATGTAATTATATAAATAAGAAATAAAAACTCTGTTTTCTGAAGCTGTTTATTTTAAGTGTGTGTTCAGCAGCAGCAGAGAACAGTCATGTGTGTAATCATGATTATCTCTTTATGTGCAGGTGAATTACCAGAGAGTCATTATCAGGAGATATTTATGCTGTTATCCAGAGATAACGAGATAAATAAAGGGATCCTTACCACGGCCGTTTTCTGCTTCACAAAGCAACATTTAAGTAAAAACACACCCTCAGTGTGGATGTGTGTCCAGAGCTGTAATCTGCTGTGCTGTTTTTTGATTGGCCCTCAGGTGTATCTGGCAGCGAGTGTGTGTTCACAGAGTAAAGAGTAGAAGTGTGTTTGGCTTTGACTGATGTTGGCGTGGCCTCTGTGGCCCGTTGGACTGACTGAGAGTCTGTGTGCAGAGAAACCACCCGCACTTCAGTGATACCCAGCAGAGCCAACAGAAACCCCTCTTAGCACTTATGAACGTGTCTGGATGGTCTGTTTGAAAAGTCTGCAGGAGGAGAACATGGAGGTAGTGGTGGTGAAGACTAAAGTGACACTGAACAGTACTACAGACATGCATTGGTTAGAAATTTATTAAAAACACATTCAAAACAGAATGATGGCAAACGTCCTGCATTTCTGCAGCAACCAGACTGAAATCTCATGACTGCGTTACAGCAGAGGTGCTCATAAGTCTTCCAAGTCAAGTCTCAAGTCTCTGAGCAAGAGTCCAAGTCAAGTCTCAAGTCTCTGAGCTAGAGTCCAAGTCAAGTCTCAAGTCTCTGAGCAAGAGTCCAAGTCAAGTATCAAGTCTCTGAGCTAGAGTCCAAGTCAAGTCTCAAGTCTCTGAGCTAGAGTCCAAGTCTCAAGTCTCTGAGCAAGAGTCCAAGTCAAGAATCAAGTCTCTGAGCTAGAGTCCAAGTCAAGTCTCAAGTCTCTGAGCAAGAGTCCAAGTCAAGTCTCTGAGCTAGAGTCCAAGTCAAGTCTCAAGTCTCTGAGCAAGAGTCCAAGTCTCAAGTCTCTGAGCTAGAGTCCAAGTCTCAAGTCTCTGAGCTAGAGTCCAAGTCAAGTCTCAAGTCTCTGAGCTAGAGTCCAAGTCAAGTCTCAAGTCTCTGAGCTAGAGTCCAAGTCTCAAGTCTCTGAGCAAGAGTCCAAGTCAAGTCTCAAGTCTCTGAGCAAGAGTCCAAGTCAAGTCTCAAGTCTCTGAGCAAGAGTCCAAGTCAAGAATCAAGTCTCTGAGCTAGAGTCCAAGTCAAGTCTCAAGTCTCTGAGCAAGAGTCCAAGTCAAGAATCAAGTCTCTGAGCTAGAGTCCAAGTCAAGTCTCAAGTCTCTGAGCAAGAGTCCAAGTCAAGAATCAAGTCTCTGAGCAAGAGTCCAAGTCAAGAATCAAGTCTCTGAGCTAGAGTCCAAGTCAAGTCTCAGGTCTCTGAGCAAGAGTCCAAGTCAAGTCTCAAGTCTCTGAGCAAGAGTCCAAGTCAAGTCTCAAGTCTCTGAGCAAGAGTCCAAGTCAAGTCTCAAGTCTCTGAGCAAGAGTCCAAGTCAAGAATCAAGTCTCTGAGCTAGAGTCCAAGTCAAGTCTCAAGTCTCTGAGCAAGAGTCCAAGTCAAGTCTCAAGTCTCTGAGCTAGAGTCCAAGTCAAGTCTCAGGTCTCTGAGCTAGAGTCCAAGTCAAGTCTCAAGTCTCTGAGCAAGAGTCCAAGTCTCAAGTCTCTGAGCTAGAGTCCAAGTCAAGTCTCAAGTCTCTGAGCAAGAGTCCAAGTCAAGTCTCAAGTCTCTGAGCAAGAGTCCAAGTCTCAAGTCTCTGAGCAAGAGTCCAAGTCTCAAGTCTCTGAGCAAGAGTCCAAGTCAAGTCTCAAGTCTCTGAGCAAGAGTCCAAGTCAAGTCTCAAGTCTCTGAGCTAGAGTCCAAGTCAAGTCTCAAGTCTCTGAGCAAGAGTCCAAGTCTCAAGTCTCTGAGCTAGAGTCCAAGTCAAGTCTCAAGTCTCTGAGCAAGAGTCCAAGTCAAGTCTCAAGTCTCTGAGCAAGAGTCCAAGTCTCAAGTCTCTGAGCAAGAGTCCAAGTCTCAAGTCTCTGAGCTAGAGTCCAAGTCAAGTCTCAAGTCTCTGAGCAAGAGTCCAAGTCTCAAGTCTCTGAGCTAGAGTCCAAGTCAAGTCTCAAGTCTCTGAGCAAGAGTCCAAGTCTCAAGTCTCTGAGCTAGAGTCCAAGTCTCAAGTCTCTGAGCAAGAGTCCAAGTCAAGTCTCAAGTCTCTGAGCAAGAGTCCAAGTCAAGTCTCAAGTCTCTGAGCTAGAGTCCAAGTCAGGTCTCAAGTCTCTGAGCAAGAGTCCAAGTCAAGTCTCAAGTCTCTGAGCAAGAGTCCAAGTCTCAAGTCTCTGAGCTAGAGTCCAAGTCAAGTCTCAAGTCTCTGAGCAAGAGTCCAAGTCAAGTCTCAAGTCTCTGAGCAAGAGTCCAAGTCTCAAGTCTCTGAGCAAGAGTCCAAGTCAAGTCTCAAGTCTCTGAGCAAGAGTCCAAGTCAAGTCTCAAGTCTCTGAGCAAGAGTCCAAGTCAAGTCTCAAGTCTCTGAGCAAGAGTCCAAGTCTCAAGTCTCTGAGCTAGAGTCCAAGTCAAGTCTCAAGTCTCTGAGCAAGAGTCCAAGTCTCAAGTCTCTGAGCTAGAGTCCAAGTCAAGTCTCAAGTCTCTGAGCTAGAGTCCAAGTCAGGTCTCAAGTCTCTGAGCAAGAGTCCAAGTCAAGTCTCAAGTCTCTGAGCAAGAGTCCAAGTCTCAAGTCTCTGAGCAAGAGTCCAAGTCTCAAGTCTCTGAGCTAGAGTCCAAGTCAGGTCTCAAGTCTCTGAGCTAGAGTCCAAGTCAGGTCTCAAGTCTCTGAGCAAGAGTCCAAGTCAAGTCTCAAGTCTCTGAGCAAGAGTCCAAGTCTCAAGTCTCTGAGCTAGAGTCCAAGTCAGGTCTCAAGTCTCTGAGCTAGAGTCCAAGTCAAGTCTCAAGTCACTGAGCTAGAGTCCAAGTCAGGTCTCAAGTCTCTGTCAATCAACTACGTAACTAACGTTACATGATCAACCTGTAACCTGTTTTTCACTTACAGAGCACAACCATGTAATATACAATGCAAATTACAGCTTTTTAACTACTGTAAGTCAACACCCCCCCCAGACTCTCAATCCAGTGTGACGTTATAACAAAATAAAACGTTACATGATCAACAATAAACCTGTAACCTGTTTGCAGCCACCGTTAATAATTAACGTGATGGCAGCCAGCGAGACGTAAATGATTACATAAATCGTCCACCACAAGTTTGGCGAGTAAACAAACGTTCATTCATCTTTTCATAATGCACAACAGTCAGAGTTAACCTCCCGTAGGTCGTAGCTAAAGCAAGAAGCAAGCTAATGTTAGATGGCCAATGCTGAGCTAAACATGTTCACTCACCTCAGGTTACTAACCAATTTGCGCTCAGCGCTTCTTTGTTTGGGTCTTGTTGTATGAAGTTTATGTCAAAGTTTATGATGAACGGCACAGGAGCTGCCGCCATTTGTTGTCCTCTCTCACGTGTGGCTGCGCGCTGATGATACTATGTGTTACGTAGGCAAGTTATAGGTAACGGAGGGAGGAGAATAACAGCACGCTCATGAGACGTAAAAATAAACATTGTGCGTGAGTCCTGAACCTCGAGTCCGAGTCAGGTATTTTGAGGACAAGTCAAGTGAATTCACAGTGTGTGCAACGTGAGTCCAAATCTCAAACTCGAGTCCCCATCTCTGCGTTACAGCAAAAAGCAAAACATTACTGTAACTGTGTGACTTTTGTAACATGTTACTCTCAACACTGACATCATACACACATCATCAATCTGAATAATGCACCCATTAAACTGCAGTGAAAGTGACAAATGAAAGTAACTAGTGATCTATAATGTATTACATTTTGGAAATAACTTGCCCAACACTGTTTATTATACATGTCCAAAGACTTTCCCTTGTCACAATAGAAAGATTCAGCCGTGTGTTTACGTACCTGTACTCTGATGTCATTAGGATGTCTCCCTGTTTAACACTACAAAGGAACCATAAACAGATTTCATTACATCCACCGTGAGCCGGTTGAAACAACCTGGAACAATAGTCTCACTCTCTGCAGTCTAATTTAATTGCCATAAATATCACAAACAGTCGGTGTAAGCCTGCAGGACGCGTTAGCCTCCCTGTTATTATGTTCTCCTCAATGAACAATGATGATGATCAGCGAAACAAACGCTCCCCTGAACATCAAAAGACTTTCACCTGACAGCTCAGCAATTATCTGCAGCGTCTCCGAGGCAAGTTTTGTTCGGGGTGTGTCCGCTGCGCTTTGACAACAGGAGGAGCTTTCACGGAATCTGAGAGGCAGGTATGAATCAAAGGTGATTCATACTCTGCTCAGGTGAAGCTGCAGGAGGTTCAGATACACGTGACTCTTTGGTCGCAATCAAGACCCACAAACTTTGTTCCAAGTATACAACAAAAATGCAAGTTCTGTCAGGCAGTTTGGGTCCTGTTTGACCTGTGGGTCCAGGGCAGGTCTTACTCTTTATAAAAGTTCTAACTCTGCAGGGATCCTTTTCATACAGCTGTCAAGACACTTATTATATTAACAATCTGAGCCTGTCTGTGGAAAAAAAGCACTTTAGTGGACGTACTTTGATTAGGGTGGCGTATCAAGAACTGGTTCCAAGTTGAATCGTTACCAAAGAGAACTGAGAATTAGATTCTGCTTCTTGGTTCCCAACTTTCTGCATATCTGATTGAACTGCAGTGAACATTTTACAGTCCATCAAAGTGTCTCCCATCTGCCAGGAGCTGCTACGCCGACCTAACGCCACCTCATTTGTTACGTCAAATTCCTTCTGTTTCCAGTCCTGGACCATGGGGGACCGCAGCAAACGCTCCAAAGTTTGGCTTTTCTTCACTAAAAAACTGCACCAGCTACAGTAAGGAGGTTTGGTGCGAGAAAGGAAGCAGCTCCAACATGACGAAGCGTTTCCTTCAACGCGGTGTGAATCTGAATGAACGCTTCACTGTGTTCAACGTGTCGCGCTCTCCAGCTAACGCTAACAGTAGCAACGTCTCAGGTACAAAACACAGGTGAGCTGACGTTCACCTTTTATGCTGACGGGAAACCAACGATGGCTACAGATGATTCAATAGATATTTTTTTCTTCACACAGACACACGGGAAAATAAGTTACCCTTTAAAAGGAATCTTGAATGCAGGAACTTTACTTGTGTTGTCTATACTTTTATAGAGTGGTTTCGCTGCTTTTACTCATCTTTCCTTCCTTCATCCTTCATGGGTGGCAGAGCATTTAAGGAGGGTTGAAGCTGCAGCATAAAGTTTTGGGATGAATTTAGCGTCCACAGCTGGTTTCCTGGAGTGATACAGGGACAAAGCCAGAACATGGTCTGCACTCCTTTCCACCAAATTAAAACAAAAAAAGGAAATGTCTCTCTGATTACTGTTTCTTGATGTAGTAAGTAATCGTCTTTGTCAGCTCTAAATGTTGAAAAGACTTCAAACGGTTTCTTCTGAGTGCTGCAGCCACATGTTTCACACTCAGTTAGAGAAATCCCACAGTCGGCATCTTCACTGTCGGTACCGTCGGTGTAGGACTGGAAGTTTTTACAGGTCTACATTTCAAAAGGCTTAAAAAAATCTGTGCAGATTCCAGCGTGTCCAGCAGTGCAAGATAAGCAAATATACCTGGCCTCCCCGCAGCCCGAATCCTCGGGCTTCGAGGTGATTCAGAGAGTGTGAGGCCCGCCGCGGGGGCAGGAAGTGGAGCTCGAGCCAATGGAGCGCTGATTTACAGGCTGATGAGTCGAGGAGCCTCCTCTGGGACTGAAAGCACTCCAAGACCGGGTAGGATTAGTTTCTTTGAGGAGTTCTCCCTATAATTATGCCTACATCTGTACTCTAGCTGCTCGGCATGCTAGGAGCAGTAATTTACAGATGTGTGCTGTGTATGTGCTGGGATAAATTCTTATTAAGGTGTCCGGTGAAACAGCTCCGATGGAGCCAAAAGTGGAGATACCAGGAAATACTTGGTGTATTTGTAAAACTATGATACATCAGCTTTAAGGAGAAAGAAGCCATGTTGACTGGCAGAGGCTGTTTACCACTGACATTTCACAATATCATTTAAAGCTGCATTAATACTTGTGTACTAAAGCAAACTTATGTAAAAGGCCAACAAACCCCTCCTAGTTTCTACCTGGACATCGCGCATCATGGAGCAGCGTCGGGTTCATGCTGGTGTCAGCCTGCAGCGGATATCAGCAGAATTTAGAGCTGATTATAAAGATGATCTGGTTACTGTTGATAGCACTTCCTGCAGACTGGGGTGTTGACACCTGTCTTTATTACGCAATCTGTAAAAACTCCCACGCTGCCAAGCAACTTTTCAGGTGCAGGTAGACTCTGCCGTGTCCTCCAGCTCCAACATGATGGATTTGCGTGTCAGTAGTTGCCACACATTGGGTGTTTCTCAATACCAACTTCGCCAAGTTCGGCTCGGGAGTACAAACTTCCAGCGACTGGAGCTCGCAGTCCGTCACTCAGCAATTGGAACAGCAGTGGACTTCATGACACCGGGCCCCATTAAGCCCAGGATATACTTGCCTTAAACTACGAGTACGCACGATAGCTGCCACACGTATCCTGCATTCCTTTGGAGAGTAGGTTGTGCACATCTCCAGAAATTAATGCTACACGTCAGCAAGATGCAATTCAGCACATGAACGTATGTCAACCTGACTGGCAGGTCAGCAGCAATCTCCTGTTCCACACAGCAGCCCAGGTGGTGACAGTATGCAGTTGGTTTGCCAACCACCGTTAAACAGAAAAGACGAAGAAGGTCAGCATCAGACTTTAAAAAAGGGAGATTTATGGCGGGATGTTAAACAATAAAACTCCTGGAGCTAGGCCACAATTACCGAGATTGTTATCTCATTAAAATCATAACCTGCTTGAGTGACGCAATGTTTGGTTTTTGTTTACAATTCGGTCAAGGAAGATAATCCGGTGTCGGTGAGGGATGATCCCTGATCTGCCCCCTAGTGGATTCATGTTTAGCCTCCAAGTACGTGTGCAAAGTGTGCAGGCAAAAACATGAACAATGCCGTATGCGTCGCCGACCCCTGTCTGGCTGCGCATTGTTAAAAAGCAAGTACAGTATATAGGGGGCTTTGGCGGGCGGGATCTCAAATTTTCTTGCTCAATCTACATAAATCTACCACAATTTTGAAGTTTAAACAACTATATTACCATATAAAAACTCATTCCATGCACAAGAACAGCAGCATTATAACTGCATTCTGGGATACTTGGCTAAGTCCACACATGTCACCTGATGCACGCACATTGAGTGTACTGGCTAGATGTGGAGATTTCTAATCGCAAAGGCTGCAATTATGCTCTGGTCACATGACACTCAAGAGTAAAGCAGTCTGCAGACGAATTATCAACTTTGCACGTTACGCTGTACCGTGACCTGTTGTTGTACAACAGCCTCAAGCTTGACAGAAGCTGACACTACAGAAACTTTAGTGTGACGCAGGGAATGAAAGTAACACCCGACACCCGCAGGTAACTTGGTGGTGATGGTGGGTGAAATCGTCGGGCCATCCGCCGCCTTGACGGACAGGAAAAATGCGTGTAGACACGTGTAGTAAGGTAAGCGCATTGTGGCGATCTGCATCTACATTGTGCAAGTAGAGAACTGGACTCACACACGAAACTGATCGGACTACAAACAACACATTTCCCACAACATTTCCCCTTTATTAGCCCAGCTGTTTGCAGTCTGTGATGGAGGTCAACACGGGACGTTCAGCTGAACTGAGAGCAGCATGGGAAAGAGTGTCGCTGAGCGTGTTCAGAGAGCCAGAGAACTGCCATTTTTAATAAATCCACCAATCAGGACGTCTCCATCAGTGTGCTAGAGGCGCTCATTCATAATACTGCTTGTGAAACCTCTTTGAAATCATAATACAACAATTTGCTTATTAACACTGATGCAATGCTGCACATGCAGAGCAGCTTGTGAATGATTGTGTGTGCGCTCGCTGTGTGGTCTACGACTCCTCTTGTTTTGTGGTGTTTTTTTTCTCTCTGACTGTTGTTACCGTTGAAGCTGAATCACAGGATCTCTGTGTGTTTGCCTTGGACTCATTTTCATGAATATGTTAGCCCTCTTTCTCTGGTAGGCCGCCTCGTTTTTGTTTCATTCACAGTTTGAGAACTTGCTGAACTCATGCAGAGGGTTCAAAACAAACCTGAAATATAAAAAGAAACCAGGAGAATGAAGGAAACGAGGGCAGTAATGTATAGATTTACACAGTGTGTGACATATAACAAAACACATCCACATCCGCTACAGGTTTTATCGTCAAATAGTTAGTTTCAGTTTCCACCTCCTTGTCTAATCCAGTACAGGCGGGTTTCTGTGTCTGAAAGGGAAACTACCAGTAGATCAATAAAGTAAGGCACAGCAGAGTATAGGGCAGGTAGACTTAAAACATATCATGAATTCTTGTTAAATGATGACGATAGTCTCGTTATATTCAGACTTTTTTCTAGGGATGCACCGAATGTTCGGCCACCAAAATTAATCGGCCGAAAATAGCAAAAAAAGACTGAATCTTACCGAATAATCACGACATGTCTGCAGTGTGGAAGCATTTCAAAGTGTCCAAGGAAGACAGAAAAAAATGGCCGTTTGCAGACAGTGTTCTGCTGAATTCTCTGCTGAATGCTGCACGCCCCCGGAGAAATATTGTCAAATTAGTTGGAAAAAGCGATCTCAAAAAGAAGCAGACAGTTTTGCAGTTGCATTATACATTTGAAGGTTGTATTCAGGCTGTCAGATTGACTCAAACTGACTCAGACTGACGTGAAGAAAAAATGAAAGATAGAAGCTAAAGCCTCCCGATCACACAGTACAAGTGAACCACCGCGTCCCCCGACGATTGAGACAAAAGACAACGATATTAAGGATCAACACTGTTTATGTACAGCTGGGCAGGCCTTCTATTCATTATTACAATCATTAAAAAGCAGAACAGCAGGGACGTTACACTCAGTAGGAAGTTAGCTAGCGTTAGCTAACTAACATCACATTAGGAACAATCCACAGCCGACATTTTTCTGGATTTATTTTAGGTTTTGGAAAGAGAATAAATCGTTCTTTTCCTTTCAGCCTCTCTGGGTAGCTGCTATAACTATTACAAGATGACACAGGAGCAGCGTTTGACCATATCTTAGAAAAATACAGTCAGAAAAAGCTAGAAAACAACTCTTTTTGCATTAGAGTCAATGGAGCGCAGCCATGAAAGTGTCGGACCTCAGTTAGAGCGAGTCCTATACTGTGCTGTGATTGGCCAGCTGTGTATTCGGGGCGTGGCTTACCGAAGGGACAATTGTCTCCTGGCACATCCACTCCATCTGTGGCTGACTTCTTAGAAAAGGCAACAAAAGGTCTGACCCGCTTTGAGTGTTTCTGTCACTCATTTCTGAGACCTAAATTTGGAGTGCACACGTATTCAAGCCTTTACGGTAAGTGAAGCGGCCCAGAGCGAGCTGACAGGCAGGTTAGAGACTTTATCCTGTCAGTTTGTCTCTTTAGTACGAAGAGAGGCTGTGAAGTCTTCGTGTTACAACATTATTTATCAAACCGGGTCGGACTGGATGGATTTAGCGCGAGGAGGAAACACATGTGACAACGTCCGGTTTTCAAAATTATTTCATTACATTCGGTTTCGGCCAAGAATTTTCATTTTTGTGCATCTCTAGTTTTTTCTGGAGCTGTCAGAGAACACAGATCTGGGGAGAGATTCTGAATGTGCAGAAAGTTTTGAACATGAGCAGAAAAGCTGCTGAAACACAGGAGCTGTTAAAGTCCAGGAGTTTCTAACAGAATTAAAATGAATTCATTTCTCATTGAGGTGAAAAGGAGCCACATTTAAAGAGGTTACTTCCCCAAACAAAGACACATAGAGGAGGGAAGACTGAATCATGACTCAGCAGATATTAAAAAAGTTGATTTACAGGATCTGAGAGCAGAATGACTGAGAGCTGCACTGACTTATATTTTCCACTATAGATTGGTGCAGAAAAATTCATCAAAAAGCAGGAAATTAACTGTTTTTATGTTGAAGCTTTCTTCAAAATAGTGTTAAAATCTCGTCTTTTCGCACTCCTACTATTTAACATCTTCAAAAGTCTTAATTTTGAGTTTATATGACAGAATTTTTTTCTTTTCTTGGCAGAAAGAAGCTTCCATATAATTCATGTGTGCAGAAACATTAAACAGTCGTGCACACTCGCTGTATAATGTGAGTTCTGTGCAGCGGCGGCTTCACTGCATCGTGTTTTTGGCCGGCGTGCTTCCAGTGACACTGAGGGATTGTGTGGAAACTCCCAGAGAGCACAGACTGAAAATAATACGTCTAAAAACAGGTCCGTGTTTTGACACAAATAGACTCAGAGAATCACCACATTAACAGGCCCAAAGAAAATATTGATTATGAAGAGTTTACACTTCATCATCAGATGTGTCAGGGTGAATTCCCCCGACCACAGCCGCCTCCTCCCCGTCCTGTTCGCTGCTACCTAAACGCACCACGCACACTTTGTCTCAGGCAGACGTCTGATCTCCGAAGGACAATCGAGGCGGTTCGACGTCCAAAAACAGCGTCCGCCCTCAGAGGAGGAGGTGGCGTTTCAGCACTCTCTGAATCACTAAAGCTTTATTAGCACGCCTAATAAAAACAAACAGAGTGTTGTGTTTGGTGCAGGGCTGTGGAGACAGAAGAGCTCATTTATGTTAAAGGAAAGGTAGTAACAGCACGGAGGGAAAATACTTCAGTAGGTGTTTTAAAAGTAAAGGTAAAGTGAGAGGGGAGAGAAACAAGAAATTTATTTATAACAAGACTTTATTCTCTTTCACAGATAAGTAAATCTCTTGAGAGGAAGAAAGAAACAAGGAAGGAAGAAAAACACTGAAACAGTAATAAATATTAATAAAGAAGGAAGATAAAAATAAGGGAATAAGTTGAGGGAAGTGAGGAGAGAACAAAATCCCGACCAAATGAATGTGTAAATTAAGAAAAAACGCCCCTTAAAATCAACTTAATTTGATAAACTGTCCTGAAAAAACAAGCTTCTGATCGGTTCCCCTCACTGAGATGAATGTTTTAATATCTTACATGCCGCTGTGGGATCGTATCTGCCTGTATGGCACAGAGCTCTTCTTCGGTCACAGGAATATTCATCAGTATTTATTGCATTTCTTATATTTCAATGTATTGGGAGATTTCTGTTTGTAACATGGACATAAACAGAGTTCTGAAAACAAACTCCCCGTCAACTGTAAATAAAACATGGAGCCCACCTTGGTTTATCTTTATTAATAGATTATAAATGTGTATTTTAGTTCCTTTCCAGAGGGTAAGGGGAAGACGTTCATTATTATCGCAGGATCTTGGTTCTGATGATTTTGCCTTGAAATTTAGATTTTATCCTACATGAGGATAAAAATGTTTAACATAAATAGGTTTACTTACAGTGGGTTCATATGCTCAGCTTCTCAGTCCCTCCAGGATTTTGTGGCCTTTTTGTGATTGTTGCAGCCTAAAATACCTGATTTTGTGGCAGCTTTTCCACAAAAATTGCAATGAAATTGTGGAATAAGTGAAAACTGCAAATGGAGATGGGATTTTTTAAACTTTAGAAATATAGTTGAATAATTATAATTGGTGCTTCTCAAAATGTTTATAGTTATTATGATAAACTACATTAGCGTTCCTCTAACTGCATATTAAACCAGCTGACCTCGATTCTTTCTGCAGCTGACCGGGATGCAGCAGCCTGTGTCTCAGCGTCTCGTCTGACGTCCTGTGTTTCTAACATTCTCTCTCAAAGTGTTTGTCGTAAACCATTTCGTTCATGTTGGACCACAACACTGCACGTTCTGCAGAACAGTTTCCTGCTTGGTAAAGAAGATCTGGATCCTGGTCTTAACGGCCCTTTCTTGTCATAGTTGTAGGTAAATGTGAGACGTTGGTATCGCACACGTCTGCTGAGTTTTCTAAACAAGGAAGGAGGTGGGACAGCGTTTCGCAGATAGGCCAGATCTGCAGAAAGGTGATTGGTCAAAAGTACAAGTCGGCGGGCTGGCGACCTGTCCAGGGTGGACCCCGCCTTTCGCCCAATGTCAGCTGGGATTGGCTCCAGCGCCCCCGCGACCCTGTATGCAGGATAAGCGGCTGACGA
>NW_024040293.1:0-12241 GCF_014851395.1 Micropterus salmoides | reverse complement strand
ATGTAACTGTGTGATATTATAACCCATAAGCTGTCTGTCTGAACTGCTGACAGAGCAACATACACTTGTCATTGTTGTCAACGTCATGCTAACCAAATGCTTTGTGCTGCGCAGCCTTCACAATGAAGGCTCAAACCTTTAATCTTAAAAAAAAAAAATCCTTCTATTATGCTGCATCTTAGCTGTTTACTATAACTCCCTTGTGTTGCTTGATAATTGAATACACTTCATGTTAACACAGATAAATGAACATCACAGGGTCCAGCCAAAAGGACTAAGTGGGTCAGTGTGAAGCCCGGCCACAAAATGTCGAACTAATTATGATCCAGACTCTTTAATCTGTGCTCTCTTATTGAAGCTCAGTGCTTATTAATGAGTGTGATTATTATGCAGATGGGAATGGAAACAAATTTTATTTTTTGCTTCATGTGCTAATGCTCTTGTACCGCAATCTGTGTAGTAGAAAGGTGTGCATGTGATTGTTTTATATATGCTTACACAATATCTATGTAATGTTCTGTATGCCGATTCGTTTCTCTCTATGTTAGCGCTTGTGTTACGTGTTCTTTTACACTTATCAGCTTTTTGATGAGAACAGTTCACAGAAACACAATTTCACACAAGTCAAGAAACTTGAAACCTGCAATTAGATTAGATTTTTTTAATCTTAAACAAGCTACATACACACACATTATCACCTTTTAAGTGGACAAGGGAAACGTGTTATCAAACAGTTTCCTATTTACAGATCTAGCAGATACATGACAACACTAGCAGTCTTCACCAGCTCCTGAGGGAAGTATCTGGCTCTTTAGCTGCTACATGCTCCACACTATTAAGCAGCTAGCTGATAATTTTGTATGTCTGTCTGTTGGTGCTGTGCAGGTTGTGGCGTCAGTTTTTAGAGCTTTTTCGTTGGTCTTGACTGAAAACGATGATAAGAACGATGAGAGTGAACAAAAGCAGTAAAGTTGAAGGCCAGAAAACTACAACAACGAGCAAAAATACACTCTAAAACTCTGTAGAGCTGAAGGCAACTGCAGTATCTGTGGGTTCTTCACTAAAAAATACCTTTTTACATTACCATTATAAACAATACTGATTATAGCAGCTTTAAAAGTCACTTTGCAGGCCAATCACCCATTAGTGTCTCTCTCTCTTGCTCTCTTTTTATCCAACCTCCGTCAGTTCCCTAGTTATTTTATTGACATATGGCAAGCTATACCATAATCAGATTAGCCAATACATTCCAGCAAGGTCATATGAAACTGATCAGTGCAGAGCAAGAGTGTATCACACTACACTCCCTGCTAACTGCCATTCACCACAAAGTGCCCTGCCATGCAACATTGTTCTACCCAGTGTTGACAGGGGTCAGCACTATTTGGATAATTAAGTGAATTCTGCCAAAACAGGCTAAGAGGGCTTCTCTGTCAGTCTGTCTCACATGGTTGGTCCAAGCTGCATACTTCCTACGGAGAAACAGGGCACAAAGGTCCTTTTCATATAACGTGGAACTTGTTTTTTTTTAATAAATTACTGCTACACTATGGCATATTTTAGCTATGTTCCATCTCATGCTTTTCAGTATGAGCAGCTTCAAAAGGCTTTACCTCAATGTCCCGCTATTTTAAACATACACTCACGAGGACTGAAGCGAACATAACCAAATTTCGTGTCTCCTAGTCAATGGCCTGCCAGGCCCAATGAAAGCACTCTTCCCTCTTCCTCGGTTCTGTTTATACCCATCAGCCTCCAGAACTGCATTTCAAATGAGTAATGATGACTCTGTGAGCATCATGTCATGCTACATTACTGCTCTGGCCCTCAGAACACCACAGCACTCTTCCGTGAATTTAGACTTGTAGCTACCCTTTACATGGACCTAAGCAATGACAGCCAAACCAGTCACTCAATCAGCCAACCTGACAGCGGTGCACAGCCAGCAAGCCTGCGTGGAGAAACTGCTGTGACAGGCGTAAAAGAAACCGGGGTGATTTATAAATCCTGCATTTTTTTTGTGATTTATAAATCTATGATCCTCCTTCCTGGCTAAACGTGATGGAGGGGGGGATGGAGGCTGCCAGATGCACTCAGCATGCCACATGGCCCAGTTCTTTTACTTTGAATGATGAGGTTATAGATTTGTAGTGGATAAAACGGGGCACAATGGGCAAAGCTGTTCCATCTGTAATATGAATGAGAAAATGTAGTATGGGAAGAGATAGACTAGTGTGAAGGCTCTGTCTTTATAGATATTCATATAGATAATTCTGCCTTATCCGGCCTGCAGTGTTTCCTTATTAATATCAAAGAAATGATTGGGTTCACTAATTCCTTCTTAGAAACTAAACAAGACAGTCAGTGCCTTTTTAAAGGTTTGAAGAATAACTTTGTGGTGTCTGATTTGTTGTGTACATCCTCCACAAAGCTTTCTCTGACCACTGGGGAAGTGATTACCAGCCAACAGAGTGACAGGTGGATTAATCCATCTACACTGACAACCGCCACCTGTCAGGATCACCCATTAGATGGCTTCTGAGCCTCCCCAAACACAGATACTGATAAAATGATGATGCTTACGTTGGCACAGAAACACCCAGTGTCATCAGTTATGGACACTGTGATTCTGCTTTTAGAGCAGCAGGGGGGAATTAAATGGCGATAAGTGCACTGTTTTCCCCAGGACTAGTGAGCTTAACTTACTGTGTGTGTGTGTGCATGCAAGAGTGACAAATGAAAACAAATGCAGTACCTTCATTACCCAGTGCATCTAAGTTTTGCTTCTCTATATCAGTTTACTGTCATTACATTGCAGTGCTGTGCATTATTTTACTGGGTCTTATTTCATAGCACACAGCAGTGACATCAGAGATTCACTGCAGTGTGTTTGACCACAGGAAGGCAGATGTTTCCTCTCCCTGTCCAGATGGTGGCAGTGTGTTCCACCTTGTACATATTGATTAGGTGACTGGCAGGCTGTCAATCTGGGGCGCAAAGGCAACCATGCACAAGCAAGCCCTTAAGGTTGTTTAACTGTAAATAGTAATGTTTTGAGAGTCATGAGGGAACTTCATGACTCTCAAAACATTAGCAAACATATATCAATAGGTGTTCATTGTTAGCTTATTTCTAATATATTCAATCATTTAGTTAGAACCAGTAACTGCGGAGAAAGCTGTTTCTGATCAGTAGTTTCTTTCCTTGGCCAGGACTGGGCTTTACTCTGCATTTGGAAGTGGGCCAGGCCACAGTCAGCAGTTCCCACTGCGGGACCATGCGGCGCAGCATTATCATAATGAAAAGTTATTAATCAAATCTTAAGTCCCAGATAACTGTAGCGACTGCAGGCATTTCTGCTGTCTCCTAATAACTGATTGTGGTAGAATACTGAAGCAGAATTTCAATGCTTCCATTTTTTAATGAAGCCCCCCAGATAGTTTTGTGTGTGTGTGTGTGTGTGTGTGTGTGTGTGTGTGTGGGCTTTCATAACTGAATTTAAAGGATTTGGCTGAGACTCAGACTCTGGGGAGCTGGGGTCTTTAGAAGTGGCTGCAGGGCAGCAAAAGAGTAATACCATATGTATGTCTTCAAGGATACTCATTACAATCGAAGGTTATGTGATATATTAGCAGCTTATTGAACAGGAAGTTAAGTGATTTTCTCAGTTTCCAGCTCACAATTGAGCCAGGTCAAGGTGTTGTCTTACCGGCAGAAGAAAAAAAAAAAACACCCTCCCAGCCCCCTTCACTCGTACAATGTTCCTCTCTCCACCTCCTTTTCCTCCTTCTTATTCTTTCACCTCTCTGTCCCTGCCCCAAATCTCTTAACTTGTACTTTTCCTCCCTTCTACTTGCTTGACTGACTCTCCTGAGACAGTTAATGCATGCATCAAGGCAAGATATATCATCTTCCTGTGCTCTGTGCCTAGTGAGGCACTAGGCCAGTTCCTGAAGTTAATACCATGTGATTTGTTGAGGGCATTACACACAAGGAAGGTTGTGCAGGCTGAGGCTGTTTCTGCAGTGTGTCACTGAGCACTAAATATTAAAGGCCAGATGCTCTGAAATGCACAGAATGAATCCGCCCTTCCCAACATACTGCAGCAAAAATAGCACAGAGTGAGGAATTTTTATTGAAAAAAAAACAACTTTTACCTTGTTTTGTTTTAGCTGTGTTTCCACAGCAGTCTTCATCATTACAGCCCACTCATAACTCTCTGTGTGACTGTCTGGTCAGAAGAGGGCAGTGTTTCCCAATCTAAATGAAGGAGTCCTGTATTTTCACTCCTTCAGGGCCTTTGGATGACTAAACACAGTTGCTCACACAAATCACACACACCTGACTTTATTATAGTACAGTGGGAGGGCTGAGCAACGCTGTGGCCCGGCTGTGTTACCGTGAACATGTCTTCAATGCAAATTAATACAAGACACTGGTATTTGTTTTTGAGGCCAGTGCTTTGCAGCCCTTTTTCTTTATTTGATCAGTGTGGCTTTTTTCTGGTGTTGACGATGAGAAGAGGACCGGCTAAGTGCAGATAAAAATAGCTGTGCGCCCTCGAGCCTGCAGCAGAACAGGGGTCTCTCTCTGCCTGTTTGATGCTAAAAGATTCTGATGCCTGCTTTCTACCCCGTTCCATCTTTTATTACCTGGGCAGGTTACACAGGAAAACAACATGCCTCTGTCAGTGCTACTTATTTGGGCTTGTCACACATGATCACACCTGTTATGCTGTTGTGTTTTTATCCATGCCTTGCAACACATACAAGAGCCTTAATTACCCTGTGGTCATGTGTTTGTTTGTGTGTCTCTGTAGAGGATTCCCTCATGCGTCAGGATGACATTTGGATGCTGGATGGTGATGATCCACAGCCCCTTTCCTGCGTTCCACGCCCTGATCACCTCGACTTCCTACGCATCACACCGCCCGAGGATGACATCATCGGGGACACACCCTACTGTCCCAAGCTGGAGTGCACGGTGAGGGCCCCTAACACATGAGCAGCACAAACACAACAGCAGAATTTGCTGGAATGCATATTTTCACACCCATAGCACTCCTTTTTTCCACCTCATGGGACTGGTAGGGATTTCTCTCCACTCAGGCATTTAATCACCTGATCAAGAATTCTTAGAAATGGATTAACAGGTCATGGATTCTAATCTGTAGACTGGGGTCTTAAGCCAAAACTGACTGATCATTCCAATCAAATCTCTTTCGTTCAGAGCAAAGACCATCTCTCCTTCTCTTGTAGCATTTTTTAAACCTAAATTTCAACGGCGCAGGCTGTTAGGAATAATTAGTATAATTGATCTCTCCTGTTATTGAGCAACACAAGATACTTTGTTTGCCGCAGAGCATGTGACTGATGTAATCCTACTGCACAGTCTTTGTGTCTTCTAAAAATAAGCCTGCAGCAAACAATGTATTGTTTGTTTCAAGGTGTTTGTGGGCTTTAATAATGCTAATCACTAGTGCCAATAAAGAACTTCTCTGCATTTCTAAATCATCTAATAGAATGTGAAAAACTGTTCCATCACTTAGTCTTTCCAGATTCCATCATGCTGTCTGGCAAAGGCATATCCTTGTGGCAGATGTGGCAGATTACCTGGGTGAGGTTTACGGGGCGTAGTGTATCAAAGCAAAGCGTTGTTTTTCCAAGACACAATAACTGCCCTGACTGTGAGCATAACAAGTTAACATACCAGCACAAAGGCCACGCTGTACAGAATTAGGCACTCTGTATTGTTGAGAAAGTGACAACCATCTCACATACTGGACTCCAGCACGGCTTTATCATCACCGTCATCCATTATCATTAGAAAAAAACACACCTCTATTGTACATGATGTATTCTAAGTGTGTTGTAACATGGAATGCAGAAGGTTGTGATGATGACACAATCAAAGCCTGTGGGCTAGACTTGATATTTTTTACATCTGTAATGTTAACATGATCTGCAACTTGTAAATTAATTTCACTTCTTCTATTTTTGAGTTCATATGTGTCAGACCTGTGTTCATATCACAGTTTAGTTGATCAGAGGGGCCTCTTCTAGTACATTTACAGTGTGTGTATGAAATACCATTGTTCTTGCATAACTTAATTCCTCTGCCACAGAAGCCTCCTTTCTATTCTATTTGAGAGGGGGGAGGGAAAGTAAGCACCTGTCCTAGGAAAATGCAATTATTAATATTTTTTTTCACATAGGTTTCTATTGGTAAGACATTTCCAACAATTCATTATAGTGACAAATAAATACTTCATTCATGCAGTTCTTTTGCTGGGTTCATTACTTCCATATGCAATGTCACCACCACCACCGTCTTAAAAAATGTCCATTTCTTCTATTTTTCTTCCTGTTGTGTTTCTTGTACCATCCTGTTTTTCACCAGGAAGATTTCTTAATGGGAAAAAAACAATCAATTACCAGTCATTGATCCTGTGTCGGGGGAGACAATAGCATTAAAAATGCTTCATTTATGGCAGTCAAACTGGATTAAATTGGACATCTGAAAAGCTCTTTTTAAACAGTCTTCCAGAAGTTTGCCCTTTGGTAGATTCAGCTTAGACAGTGCTCAACCAGGCAGTCTGAAGGAGTGCATTCAAGGAGAGTGAACATTGGTTGCTAAGGGCAACCACAGTTTGAAGAATGCTGTGTTTTCCTAACCACTTTCTTGACATTTATACAAAAACCTGTGACAGGTAAAATTGAGTATAAGCTATAAAACAAAACAGAGGTTGTTTCTCTCTGTTTTATTTTTTCATAAAAACTATTTAGGTAATCCCCTTTCCCTGTTGATAGCTTGTAAACTTTAGCTAAGTTTAGCTTAGCTTGCAAACTTTCCAAAATTTTTCCCCTTAGTGTCCCCAAATCAAACTTACAGTTTGAATCAAAACTGTCGGTGCTCATACAGACTAAAGGTAAGTGAATCAAAAGCCCTTTTCTGTCTTGTGCTCCTGAGCTGCTTATAACCTTATATACAGTCTATGCTTATAACACATGTTAGCATGTTAGCTAGAGCTGGCTATGGCCTGGCTGACTAATCACTTAAGTAAGCCCTGTATTGCAGCAGCTCACCGCAATGCTGGGTTAATGGACCTCTGCAGGTTTCCACCTGACCACAGCCTGACTCCTCCTCTGTGTTTACGCGGCAGCCATTTTACGGATGTGAGCAGAGGTAATCAGACACCTGCGGTGCCGGGCTCTGCAGGTCCCCTCCCAGGAAGGGAGGTACCTGAAGGGAGGCGTCTCCAGACTGGGTAGACCAGTGAGACACCCCCAACCTGAGGTATTTCTTTCTCACACAGCAGCACACAGGGTTTTCCTGTTAACTGAGAGACAACTTAAGGAAGACAGACCCAAACTAGAAGAACAGTTTAATCATGGACTACAGACTGTATGCCAGCACATAAAGAAGGATAACCTACAACTTTATGGATAATACCGCTTAACTTGTCGGAACAGTTGGAAATACTTTGGTGAAAGGCAGGTGAACTCTGCTCTCCCAGGGAGATTATAGTGGGCCATGCTTCCAGCCGCTGAACAGCTTGACTTCACTTCCACCGTCATGGGAATCTTGCTACAACAGAGAAAAATTAACTGTACTATAATTTACAACATAAAGTCAGTAGTATCTTGATGTGATATTATAAAAGTCTACTATTTGCAACCTGTTTGTGTGTCACGAAAGAGGAACACAGGATAGTGTTGTTAGAATTGGCATCCATCTGGAGAAGGAAAAGAGAGCTGGGGAGATTTGTCCATACAAAGGCCTTTTGTTCGGCGGTATAGGTGGAATAACAGCAGCTTGGATAACTGAAGGTGGGGAGATGAACCTTTTGTGACATTTTCACTGAACACTAGCTGCTACCTGTTTTGCTTTGCCTCTCTTTGCTCTCAGTTGGTGTGACACTTTGAACAATTATGGACAGTAATAATTCAGATGAACTGGGGAAGCAGCCCCCTGGTTCCATCAAGAATGTCTTCAGCAGTTTTTTCAGCCGGGATATATCTGCCTCCTCAGTCACGGACTCGGCTATACTGACGTCTTTCAAGGAGCTACCAGATGTGGAGGATCTTCTTCCTGAAGGTGGTCAAACTATTAACAGTGAGAACAAACTTCAAGGGAGGAAAGATATGCATCAGGATAATATGACTGCTTTGGGGCAGTGGGATGAATCATCGGAAACCCACAAGGAGTCGGATAACCAAGTAAAAACAGCAGCTGGAGCCTCGGTTGACCCAGATGTGGTCCAGGTCACAAGAGTAGAAACGTATAGTGACACAGAAAATGAGTATGAGGAGGCGGCCAACAATAGCACTGGTCTGTCAGAGAAGATTACCAGGACCAGTAGGCCTTCTCTACCTGATGAGGACAATTATACAGGAGACCATGTTGATGGAGATAAGCTAAAAGATTCCAGTAAGGCTGAGGCAGAGTACCAAATGCCTGTGTTTAGAACACACAACCTTAAGGAGAAATCCCGCATAGAAGCTATTCTATATTCAGACAGACTCACCAGCAGAACTAAATCTAGGACGGCACTTATCTCTTCAGTTTCCAAACACGGACATGGCTGTAGTCCTAAAGAGAACACCACCACATTGTCTGTGGATGTAGAAACATGTGCTGCTAGTGAGAAAAGTAGTGACAATGTGGGAATGGATGAAGAAAAGTATGCTGGCATAGATTGCTCTCTGCCCACTTCTTCCATCATCTCCGGACATCTGGATTTGGAGGCTGCCGGTCAAAATGCTGCTATAGCCTTTCCTTTGAAGCATACAGGGCACCGAGATAGTACACAGAAGGAGGAGACATGTGAGGAAAGGGCTGAGACTGATGAGGGGACTGAGGAATCTTATTCCAGCCAGGTGTCCTCCTCTGTTCCATCCAGCCCCAAGACTCCTGAAGTTGCAGTCCAAGCTGGTATCACAAATTACGCTATAGGGTTTAAAAAACCCACGCCATTGTCCACAAAGACACCAGAGAGAAACACACCACCTCCAGTTTCATCTATTTCCCCCTCCTCTACCTCCTCCACCTCATCCCCATCCAGGGGCACGTCACTCTCTTCGCCTCCTTCCTTCCAAATGCCGGCTCTCTTCAGTGGGTTACGGGTGCTGAAGAAAGGAGCAGTAGGAGATGACAGGGAGACGATGTCAGAGATCAAGCAGAGAGAGAAGGATGCTGACCTGGCCCTGCTCAGCCTGAAGAAGACGGTAAACAAAGCCAAGCTCTTCCCTGAGCAGAAGACAGCCACTCCAGTCAAAAAACATGCTGAGCCTAAAACCATTGCAGAAACTAAAAGCACTGTAATGGGACAGCTCAGTCAGCTGCTCAACCTAGACAACCAGGATGAGACCAAAAAGGATGCTGATCCTGAACACAGCAAAAAAGAAAGTGGAGAAGAAGTTGTGGGGGAGACAATTCCAGGCCCAGGAACCCTCACATCCCCACCAGAAAAAAAGAAAACCTCAGACCTGGCCTATGAAACCTTCAGGAACATCTTTGGCCCCAAAACTGTCAAAATAGAAAAAACAGAAAAGGTGGACCTGGAGGCAGTGAAAAAGAAGATCAAGAATGACAAGGAAAACCTGCGGTCTATTTTTGAGAGAACCTCCAAATCCCCTGGCAAAGAACTCAAAAGTCCCACAGAGGCTAATGTATGAAATAATAATAATAATAATAATCTTTATTTGTAGAGCACTTTTCAAAAACAAGTTAAAAAAGTGCTTTAACAAGTGTAAAGACAATAATACCCAAGTGACAATAATACAAAAACAATACAAGATAAAGCATATATGATTTTGTAAGTGCTACGTGCAAAGATAGGGGGAGATGATGTATCATTGCTATGACGTTTTTGCATGTTTTTCCTCCCCACAGACGGAGGTCACGTCGCCTACAGACAGTGAGGACCGGACTCCAGGGCGTCTGCAGGCTGTGTGGCCCCCCCCCAAACCTAAAGATGAGGAAGAAAAGGTGGGACTCAAATACACCGAAGCAGGTAAGAACCTCAAGCTTGTTGCTTTAGACACTGTTGTCTGTCATCTAAGACCAGGAATGCTGACAGAGGATCATGCCAGTCAAGCTTACACAGACACACCTCACGCTGATGGGCTTTGTGGATAAGGGCCGTTGCTGATATCATGGTATTTATATCCTGGTATTTTGGAATGGATCTCTTATAAAAACACTGAAACAAAAGTAGAGCCACCACACGTCCCTCTAAGACTCTGAGGCAAATAAAGCAGAGCTAGCCAAGTATCAGCAGCAGGGTGTAAGACATCCTTTAAATCCATTTAAGAACACAGTGAGGCTGTGTCTGCACCTTAATGCTCCTGTTTGTGTGTTGCTGTTTCGTAGCTCCACAGGATAGCACGTGTGGATGTTAGAGAGGTGAAAACATTTAATGGAATTCTGGGCAGCAGGAATACGAGGTATTTGGCCCACCTCGTAATCCAAAGATGTAATGACAAACAGATAGGTTTAAAGCACACACAGCTCTCCATGGGCTGATTGAACTGCAAAGTATAAAAGCCATTTCATGTTCTGGGTACAATGAAATTGTGTTAACTAAAAGCGTACCGTGCACAGCAACAGCTGTTGGGATGTTCTGTGTGGTGCCGCTTCATCCCTGAGATTAGAATAAGACCAGCAATTGTGGATTATTCTAGTGATTTGTGCTCCACGATCGGGCTTTGCGCTTGTCAAAGAGAACAGTGTGTGGAATTTGAGAAGCAGAGCAAAAGTCTAAACCAACACATTTATATCATATCATATTTTAATTCCCGCACTTTTATGGTACTGATTAAATGGTGTCAATAATGACTAAGTACAATTACAGTAGTATCATTTGTTTAAGATTAACTGATTCTAATCATGACTCAGATTAATCATTGCTAACAATGTTACTTATTCCAACAAAGTGCTTAGGTGTGGGTCTATAGAAAGTCTGCTACGTCCCAAACAGGATCAACGTCTTTATGTGGTCTTGATTTTAGTCGTAATTCTAAATAGAAATTAGGACTCACAAATGCAAAAATGAGCCCCCAACTCAGCCTAGTCTTTAGGTAAATTGAAATGAAAGTTTGCCATCAGGTGACAAGACTTTGTGTAACTTGGTACGGTAGGATACCAATGGGTGATCTTTTTTACTTTCACACGTCATGTTTATTAATACCAATAGATCAGCATTTTGCCTAACATTTCTGACAGTAGCATAGTTTAAAACTGGTTAGTTGAGTTTTAAATATGGTCCTTTTATAGTGTAAGTGACCCACCCATCTGTAGAATTATACCACTAAATGCCAGTACATCTGGTTGGGTTGTCTTGTCTTGCAGATTAGCTTGATAGTGATTTAACATGCTAATCTGTCTTCAGGAAAAATCACAGCTCTAAACCTATAAATCTTTTTGTCTTAGTCTGTAGAGCATAACAATATGCTGTGATTGTTGAACTGATAGCCTTCAGCATATATTTATTTGATCAGACTGCCAGCAGAATGAGTCATACAGGTGTTCGTGTTCTGCCTCCTTACAGAGCACCAGGCCGCCCTCTTGCAGCTGAAGAGAGAGTGCAAGGAAGAGGTGGAGAGGATGCATGTAAGTTATCACATGACTTTTGCAGACATGTTAAAACACTGCCCAAGCAAGGCAGCCTATAGCACCCTTCAACAACAAGGCAATTCAAAGTGCTTAGAAAGTTACAATATTAAACAGAAATCTGTTTTGTCCTACAGTTGACTCTCCTGAACACAAGATGGCACTAAGCAAGCATGAAATGTTCAAGCGCAGCAGTTGAACTGGTGTAACTCCACTCAGTATTTACTTGCATCACTAGATGTTGCATGTTTTACAGTTGCCCAGTATTTTGTATAAATTTTCTTTTGAATGGAAATTGACCAACCTGTCAGTTAAGTTTTTTTTGTTTTTTTTAAAGTTGTTGTTTTTTTCTTTCCCGGTGAAACAGTATAGATGGGTTCAAATAGAAAAAGAATTAATCTGACTCAGATTTCTGTTGTCGAATGTGTCCTATATTAGAGATATTGTATATGGAATTTGTTTGCAAGCTTCCAGAGCTCAGATGACGCATATAACAAATATTCATTATTTAAAACAAAACATAATCAAATTAAAACCAGTGTATGATCATTTAGTTAGTAAACTATTAAAATCTTAAAACATTGAATTATAAATACTTTTTTTATAATCAATGAATGTCCTGATTATT
>NW_024040292.1:0-16121 GCF_014851395.1 Micropterus salmoides | reverse complement strand
CCAGCAATTTGATTTTAACATTTTGTAAAGCCAAGATGTTAAATGGTTCGGCCGTGGAACTGACTTGTCAAGTTGTCGGAGGAAAGGCTAACTCGGATAGAGCACAGAATTATTCTTGGTCAAGAGAGGTTTCTAAAATATTTTCTCCATGATTTACATATTATTTTCAGGGATCATTTGCAGTGTATATATATATATATATATATAGGCATTAAACATTCATTAAGAACAATGGAAGGATGAGAAATGGAATAAGCCGAAGATCAAACATTCAAATCAAAGAGGATTACTACACAGAACCTTATACAACATTTAATTTAACAAGAGGGTAGATTACCCTATGTGCTCTGAAGAATTGGTACCTTATCACAGGCGCTTGAGGTAGGCAGATATAAAGGTATTCCTGAAGAGAAACATTTGTGTTTTTCATGATCTTGGTGTTGAGGATGAATTTCATTTTGTGTTCCACTGCCACCTGCACTCTGACTTGAGTTCATGTGTTCAGTTGTTTGTTTTGGCTGTCTTAAGGTAAAATGTAGAGTTGGCTATTTAATGAGTAGAATTTTGTCAAGATTTACAGAAAATGCATGGCAACTAAGACAGAGAACACATGTTCTTATTTGTGGAAATGTAGGCCTAGCCTACTATATGGTTTGTCATGTGGTCCTCCTGGTTGTTGTAGCTGTCTTGTAGTAGCCAAGTGTGTAGTGACGCTCAAATAAATAAATAAATCAAAAGTATGCACTTGCACTGACATAAGCCTATAGATGGAATTCAAGTTGGAAAACCAAAAGCATCTATTTTCAAAAGTGGGATCTTTCAGAAATTACTATTGTATAAAAGTATTTTATCTCTGACATACTATTTCCTCCTATTGAGCAGTTGTCACCATATTTGTCTGTAAAGTTAAATGCTATTATTTTATCTAGAACTGGTGTACATGTCCTGGTGATCGATTCAGTTAGATTTCACAATTAAATTAAAGCTGCAAGCAGCGTTGGGCGGGCCCTCGCACTTGTAAGCGCGTCCGCGTGTGAGCCGGCCGAGTTGCATATTCTTGAGCTCTGCCGGTGCGGCTGTGAATTTGCTATGCGGTTATGATGCCGCATGAAGGTGTTATATGTCACTTCCTGTGTCCCCTATGTGGAGCTACATAGCACTTGCCGCTATGAATATAAATCGGTATTGGCGTGTAGATGTCTGCGGGGTGGGACAGTTATCAAGCACGTAAAGTTTGTTTCAGATGTGATTATGTACACTGAACAATAATGTACCCAAACAATAAAATAAATTCCTTTTATATTTCCCTGCCTTGTTGTTTATGTGTACATACAGAGGAAGAATGTGAGAACAGCACACATTTCATCGTTAATGTGTTTCTGCTCCAGCCTGCCTAAAAGAAAAGCGTTTTTGGGATTAAATGGACTTTATTAGCTGCTGCAGTGCAGGATGAACTCAGAACAGACCCATTTCTCACCTTATTATTCTAAATCATGCAACGAAGAAGAAGAAATGCATAAGAAATCCTGGGACAAAATCTGTCCACAGCATGTAGTCTGATGAACAAGACTTGTGTTATAGCTGACTTGGGCAGTGAAATGTTTAATTTTTTTAATTCATGTGGTCATAGTTGTCCACAACTCAAATCAGAATATAAGAAGAAATGTTTTATACCACCTCAAGAAGGCTTCCTATCACAAAGTTAGGAAGGTATTTCAAATGTACAACTGCAGTACTTAATTCTAAGTAAAGTAATTTCCCTGACATTACTGTGTTACGCATGTAACAGGTTTTATACTTCCTGTGAGTATAATCCAATCAATCTTATTTTCATACTGTATATCCGTTGTGTAATTTGATAAATTGTTTTGTTGGTTCTGCTCGCATTGGGTACTACTGAGACTTCATTGCCCTCTTCAGAGAAGACTCTGACTGCAACATGCGTCTTTGTAAAGAGAGAAACGGACAGAAAAAGTCTCTAACTCTGCCTGTCAGCTCGCTCTGCTCCGTTAAAACTGAATTTACCATACAGAATTGAATACGAGTGCACTCCAGATTTAGCTGCAGCCAGCTGACCGTGTGCTTCTCCCTTTACCGCAGTTCTGTGTCCATGCATGCAGCAAACTGAAAGCACTGTCTGTCGGAGCGTCTACGTGAAAAGAGAAGGAAGACATTGCTGGTAGTATTGTCTTCAGAGTTGTTAAACACCTCAGCGCACTGAAGGAAGTCATCTGACTGTGTGAGGGGCAAGATCGTTGATGTCTGCAGGCAGAGTAGGAGCTCTCCTGTCTGACTGGTCCACCAATAGCAGAGAAGATGACCCCTTGAGACACAGCCCCTCCTCATTTGCATAATGAGGCAGAAATGCATACAAAAATTTAAAAAAGACAGGCAGAAATAAATACCATGGGTGAAAATAAATAAGGTAAATAAATACAAAGGAAGAATAAAACAGACAAAATATTAAAACACACACATAAATAAATACATTAAAAAAATTTGTAATAAATAAAGTTGAATAAACAAATAAGGTAATTATAACAAAGGTGAATAGTAAAGGCACTAATTAAAATATATACATTTATGTCTCCTTGTATAATTTAATTACTACCTACATTTATTTATTTACTTTATTTTTTTGTGTATTTAATTGGATGCTTATTTATTTATTGAGCATTTATTTATTTCTGTATTTATTTCTGACTGTGTCAGGATCGGTCCTCCATAACGGGGTGGGAGAGTTATCAAGCACGTAAAGTTTGGTTCAGATGTGAGCATGTACACTGAAGTTACAACAACTTCCTGTGTCATGGCGAAGACTTGATCTCTGACGCCACGCCACGGACACACCCATTGACGAAAACTCGCAAATAGCACAACTTTTCATCTTCAATGCCTTTAGAAGGCACAGCACAAATTTGAGGTCGGTCGGACTAAATCCCTAGGAGGAGTTCGTTAAAGTACGAAGTGTGTAAATCATCCAAAATTTGACGTAAAATTCAAAATGGCCTACTTCCTGTTGATTTTAGGGCATCGCTCCAAGAGGCTTTTTTGTGCGTCTGGACAAGATACACGTACCACAGAAAATTCGTGCACGTAGGTAAAACGTGCGGCGGGGGCTGCTTCGTTAAAAGTCACTTCCTGTTGCCAGCAGGTGGCGCTATGACTGTCTGTGAATGTCAGCATGTACATGTGTTCAGGGCGGGACTCTCATCCTACATGTACAGTTTGGTCCAGATGTGAGCATGTACACTGAAGTTACGACAACTTCCGTGTCATGGCGAAGAGTTGATCTTTGACGCCACGCCACGGACACGCCCATTGACGAAAACTTGCAAATAGCACAACTTTTCATCTTCAATGCCTTTAGAAGGCACAGCACAAATTTGAGGTCGGTCGGACTAAATCCCTAGGAGGAGTTCGTTAAAGTACGAAGTGTGTAAATCATCCAAAATTTGACGTAAAATTCAAAATGGCCGACTTCCTGTTGGGTTTAGGCTATGGCTCCAAGAGACTTTTTTGTGCGTCTGGACAAGATACACGTACCACAGAAAATTCGTGCACGTAGGTAAAACGTGCGGCGGGGGCTGCTTCGTTAAAAGTCACTTCCTGTTGCCAGCAGGTGGCGCTATGACTGTGGGTGAATGTCAGCATGTACATGTGTTCAGGGCGGGACTCTCATCCTACATGTACAGTTTGGTCCAGATGTGAGCATGTACACTGAAGTTACGACAACTTCCGTGTCATGGCGAAGAGCTGATCTTTGACGCCACGCCACGGACACGCCCATTGACGAAAACTTGCAAATAGCACAACTTTTCATCTTCAATGCCTTTAGAAGGCACAGCACAAATTTGAGGTCGGTCGGACTAAATCCCTAGGAGGAGTTCGTTAAAGTACGAAGTGTGTAAATCATCCAAAATTTGACGTAAAATTCAAAATGGCCGACTTCCTGTTGGGTTTAGGCTATGGCTCCAAGAGACTTTTTTGTGCGTCTGGACAAGATACACGTACCACAGAAAATTCGTGCACGTAGGTGAAACGTGCGGCGGGGGCTGCTTCGTTAAAAGTCACTTCCTGTTGCCAGCAGGTGGCGCTATGACTGTGGGTGAATGTCAGCATGTACATGTGTTCAGGGCGGGACTCTCATCCTACATGTACAGTTTGGTCCAGATGTGAGCATGTACACTGAAGTTACGACAACTTCCGTGTCATGGCGAAGAGCTGATCTTTGACGCCACGCCACGGACACGCCCATTGACGAAAACTTGCAAATAGCACAACTTTTCATCTTCAATGCCTTTAGAAGGCACAGCACAAATTTGAGGTCGGTCGGACTAAATCCCTAGGAGGAGTTCGTTAAAGTACGAAGTGTGTAAATCATCCAAAATTTGACGTAAAATTCAAAATGGCCGACTTCCTGTTGGGTTTAGGCTATGGCTCCAAGAGACTTTTTTGTGCGTCTGGACAAGATACACGTACCACAGAAAATTCGTGCACGTAGGTGAAACGTGCGGCGGGGGCTGCTTCGTTAAAGGTCACTTTCTGTTGCCAGCAGGTGGCGCTATGACTGTGGGTGAATGTCGGCATGTACATGTGTTCAGGGCGGGACTCTCATCCTACATGTACAGTTTGGTCCAGATGTGAGCATGTACACTGAAGTTACAACAACTTCCTGTTTCATTGCGAATCATCGACGCCACGGACACGCCCATTGACGAAAACGCGCAAATAGCACAACTTTTCATCGTCAATGCCTTTAGAAGGCACAGCAGAAATTTGACGTCGATCCGACTAAATCCCTAGGAGGAGTTCGTTAAAGTACGAAGTGTGTAAATCATCCAAAAATGGCCATAAAATTCAAAATGGCCGACTTCCTGTTGACTTTAGGCTATGGGTTCTTGAGGCTTTTTTGTGCGTCTTGATACGATACATGTCCCCAGAAAATTTCGTACATGTAGGTTGAACGTGAACGAGGGGCTAATCATTTCCAATTTTCTAGGTGGCGCTAGCGAGTCATTTTGCCACGCCCATGTGCGAAACTTGTAGAATACGAAATTTTTCACCGGTTCTGACATGTTTGCAAATTTTGGTGAGTTTTCGAGTATGTTTAGGCCATGTCATTTGGGCCTACTTTGCAGAAAAAAAAAAAAAAAAAAAAAAAAAAATTAAAGCTGCAAGCAGCGTTGGGCGGGCCCTCGCACTTGTAGCGCGTCCGCGCGTGAGCCGGCCGAGTTGCATATTCTGGAGCTCTGCCGGTGCGGCTGTGAATTTCCTACGCGGTTTGACGCCGCATGAATGTGCTATATGTCACTTCCTGTGTCCCCTATGTGGAGCTACATAGCACTTGCCGCTATGAATATAAATCGGTATTGACGTGTAGATGTCTGCGGGGTGGGAGAGTTATCAAGCACGTAAAGTTTGTTTCAGATGTGAGCATGTACACTGAACAATAATGTACCCAAACAATAAAATAAATTCCTTTTATATTTCCCTGCCTTGTTGTTTATGTGTACATACAGAGGAAGAATGTGAGAACAGCACACATTTCATCGTTACTGTGTGTTAGAGCATGGGAGAACAGTGGATACTTTTAATACAGCCCACACCCCTAATACTGTGTAACTATAACAAGTAGAGAACAGAAGAAAAAGATGTTCTTTCTTTACAACTGTCTGCATAGCTTATTCATATTGTGTAATGAATGAAAATAAATAGGCCTACTAGGCTCCTCTCTACTTTGACATTTAAGATTAGCTTGTTTGATCCACCTTCATACACATGTGACATTACTGTACAACTTGAGAAAGGTGAGTTGTTTTCTGCTCCAGCCTGCCTAAAAGAAAAGCGTTTTGGGATTAAATGGACTTTATTAGCTGCTGCAGTGCAGGATGAACTCAGAATAGACCCATTTCTCACCTTATTATTCTAAATCATGCAACGAAGAAGAAGAAATGCATAAGAAATCCTGGGACAAAATCTGTCCACAAATACTGTACAGCATGTAGTCTGATGACAAGACTTGTGTTATAGCTGACTTGGGCAGTGAAATGTTTTTTTAATTCATGTGGTCATAGTTGTCCACAACTCAAATCAGAATATAAGAAGAAATGTTTTATACCACCTCAAGAAGGCTTCCTATCAGAAAGGTAGGAAGGTATTTCAAATGTACAACTGCAGTACTTAAATCTAAGTAAAGTAATTTCCCTGACATTTTTGTGTTACTTTACTTTTAATAGACCATGTAAGAGGTTTTATACTTCCTGTGAGTATAATCCAATCAATCTTATTTTCATACTGTATATCCGTTGTGTAATTTGATAAATTGTGTTGTATGTCGTGCTCGCATCTCAGAGAAGACTCTGACTGCAACATGCGTCTTTGTAAAGAGAGAAACGGACAGAAAAAGTCTCTAACTCTGCCTGTCAGCTCGCTCTGCTCCGTTAAAACTGAATTTACCATACAGAATTGAATACGAGTGCACTCCAGATTTAGCTGCAGCCAGCTGACCGTGTGCTTCTCCCTATACCGCAGTTCTGTGTCCATGCATGCAGCAAACTGAAAGCACTGTCTGTCGGGCGTCTACGTGAAAAGAGAAGGAAGACATTGCTGGTAGTATTGTCTTCAGAGTTGTTAAACACCTCAGCGCACTGAAGGAAGCCATCTGACTGTGTGAGGGGCAAGATCGTTGATGTCTGCAGGCAGAGTAGGAGCTCTCCTGTCTGACTGGTCCACCAATAGCAGAGAAGATGACCCCTTGAGACACAGCCCCTCCTCATTTGCATAATGAGGCAGAAATGCATACAAAAATTTAAGACAGGCAGAAATAAATACCATGGGTGAAAATAAATAAGGTAAATAAATACAAAGGAAGAATAAAACAGACAAAAATATTAAAACACACACATAAATAAATACATTAAAAAAATTAGTAATAAATAAAGTTGAATAAACAAATAAGGTAATTATAACAAAGGTGAATAAGTAAAGGCACTAATTAAAATATACATTTATGTCTCCTTGTATAATTTAATTACTACCTACATTTATTTATTTACTTATTTTTTTGTGTATTTAATTGGATGCTTATTTATTTATTGAGCATTTATTTATTTCTGTATTTATTTCTGACTGTGTCAGGATCGGTCCTCCATAGCGGGGTGGGAGAGTTATCAAGCACGTAAAGTTTGGTTCAGATGTGAGCATGTACACTGAAGTTACAACAACTTCCTGTGTCATGGCGAAGACTTGATCTCTGACGCCACGCCACGGACACACCCATTGACGAAAACTCGCAAATAGCACAACTTTTCATCTTCAATGCCTTTAGAAGGCACAGCACAAATTTGAAGTCGGTCGGACTAAATCCCTAGGAGGAGTTCGTTAAAGTACGAAGTGTGTAAATCATCCAAAATTTGACGTAAAATTCAAAATGGCCGACTTCCTGTTGATTTTAGGGCATCGCTCCAAGAGGCTTTTTTGTGCGTCTGGACAAGATACACGTACCACAGAAAATTCGTGCACGTAGGTAAAACGTGCGGCGGGGGCTGCTTCGTTAAAAGTCACTTCCTGTTGCCAGCAGGTGGCGCTATGACTGTCTGTGAATGTCAGCATGTACATGTGTTCAGGGCGGGACTCTCATCCTACATGTACAGTTTGGTCCAGATGTGAGCATGTACACTGAAGTTACGACAACTTCCGTGTCATGGCGAAGAGCTGATCTTTGACGCCACGCCACGGACACGCCCATTGACGAAAACTTGCAAATAGCACAACTTTTCATCTTCAATGCCTTTAGAAGGCACAGCACAAATTTGAGGTCGGTCGGACTAAATCCCTAGGAGGAGTTCGTTAAAGTACGAAGTGTGTAAATCATCCAAAATTTGACGTAAAATTCAAAATGGCCGACTTCCTGTTGATTTTAGGGCATCGCTCCAAGAGGCTTTTTTGTGCGTCTGGACAAGATACACGTACCACAGAAAATTCGTGCACGTAGGTAAACGTGCGGCGGGGGCTGCTTCGTTAAAAGTCACTTCCTGTTGCCAGCAGGTGGCGCTATGACTGTGTGAATGTCAGCATGTACATGTGTTCAGGGCGGGACTCTCATCCTACATGTACAGTTTGGTCCAGATGTGAGCATGTACACTGAAGTTACGACAACTTCCGTGTCATGGCGAAGAGCTGATCTTTGACGCCACGCCACGGACACGCCCATTGACGAAAACTTGCAAATAGCACAACTTTTCATCTTCAATGCCTTTAGAAGGCACAGCACAAATTTGAGGTCGGTCGGACTAAATCCCTAGGAGGAGTTCGTTAAAGTACGAAGTGTGTAAATCATCCAAAATTTGACGTAAAATTCAAAATGGCCGACTTCCTGTTGATTTTAGGCTATGGCTCCAAGAGGCTTTTTTGTGCGTCTGGACAAGATACACGTACCACAGAAAATTCGTGCACGTAGGTGAAACGTGCGGCGGGGGCTGCTTCGTTAAAGGTCACTTTCTGTTGCCAGCAGGTGGCGCTATGACTGTGGGTGAATGTCGGCATGTACATGTGTTCAGGGCGGGACTCTCATCCTACATGTACAGTTTGGTCCAGATGTGAGCATGTACACTGAAGTTACAACAACTTCCTGTTTCATTGCGAATCATCGACGCCACGGACACGCCCATTGACGAAAACTCGCAAATAGCACAACTTTTCATCGTCAATGCCTTTAGAAGGCACAGCAGAAATTTGACGTCGATCCGACTAAATCCCTAGGAGGAGTTCGTTAAAGTACGAAGTATGTAAATCATCCAAAAATGGCCATAAAATTCAAAATGGCCGACTTCCTGTTGACTTTAGGCTATGGGTTCTTGAGGCTTTTTTGTGCGTCTTGATACGATACATGTCCCCAGAAAATTTCGTACATGTAGGTTGAACGTGAACGAGGGGCTAATCATTTCCAATTTTCTAGGTGGCGCTAGCGAGTCATTTTGCCACGCCCATGTGCGAAACTTGTAGAATACGAAATTTTTCACCGGTTCTGACATGTTTGCAAATTTTGGTGAGTTTTCGAGTATGTTTAGGCCATGTCATTTGGGCCTACTTTGCAGAAAAAAAAAAAAAAAAAAAAAAAAAAAAAAAAAAATAATCCGAGCAATTCAATAGGGACCTCGCACGGTCGTGCTCGGGCCCTAATTAAAGCTGCAAGCAGCGTTGGGCGGGCCCTCGCACTTGTAAGCGCGTCCGCGCGTGAGCCGGCCGAGTTGCACATTCTGGAGCTCTGCCGGTGCGGCTGTGAATTTCCTACGCGGTTCCGACGCCGCATGAAGGTGCTATATGTCACTTCCTGTGTCCCCTATGTGGAGCTACATAGCACTTGCCGCTATGAATATAAATCGGTATTGGCGTGTAGATGTCTGCGGGGTGGGAGAGTTATCAAGCACGTAAAGTTTGTTTCAGATGTGAGCATGTACACTGAACAATAATGTACCCAAACAATAAAATAAATTCCTTTTATATTTCCCTGCCTTGTTGTTTATGTGTACATACAGAGGAAGAATGTGATAACAGCACACATTTCATCGTTACTGTGTGCTGTACCGCAGTTCTGTGTCCATGCATGCAGCAAACTGAAAGCACTGTCTGTCGGAGCGTCTACGTGAAAAGAGAAGGAAGACATGGCTGGTAGTGTCTTCAGAGTTGTTAAACACCTCAGCGCACTGAAGGAAGCCATCTGACTGTGTGAGGGGCAAGATCGTTGATGTCTGCAGGCAGAGTAGGAGCTCTCCTGTCTGACTGGTCCACCAATAGCAGAGAAGATGACCCCTTGAGACACAGCCCCTCCTCATTTGCATAGTGAGGCAGAAATGCATACAAAAATTTAAAAAGACAGGCAGAAATAAATACCATGGGTGAAAATAAATAAGGTAAATAAATACAAAGGAAGAATAAAACAGACAAAAATATTAAAACACACACATAAATAAATACATTAAAAAAATTAGTAATAAATAAAGTTGAATAAACAAAT
Organism: Micropterus salmoides; assembly: GCF_014851395.1. Classification (NCBI taxonomy): domain Eukaryota; kingdom Metazoa; phylum Chordata; class Actinopteri; order Centrarchiformes; family Centrarchidae; genus Micropterus; species Micropterus salmoides. The sequence goes on along the minus strand of NW_024040292.1, from coordinate 6,103 downwards.
AAGGTAATTATAACAAAGGTGAATAAGTAAAGGCACTAATTAAAATATATACATTTATGTCTCCTTGTATAATTTAATTACTACCTACATTTATTTATTTACTTTATTTTTTGTGTATTTAATTGGATGCTTATTTATTTATTGAGCATTTATTTATTTCTGTATTTATTTCTGACTGTGTCAGGATCGGTCCTCCATAGCGGGGTGGGAGAGTTATCAAGCACGTAAAGTTTGGTTCAGATGTTAGCATGTACACTGAAGTTACAACAACTTCCTGTGTCATGGCGAAGACTTGATCTCTGACGCCACGCCACGGACACACCCATTGACGAAAACTCGCAAATAGCACAACTTTTCATCTTCAATGCCTTTAGAAGGCACAGCACAAATTTGAGGTCGGTCGGACTAAATCCCTAGGAGGAGTTCGTTAAAGTACGAAGTGTGTAAATCATCCAAAATTTGACGTAAAATTCAAAATGGCCGACTTCCTGTTGATTTTAGGGCATCGCTCCAAGAGGCTTTTTGTGCGTCTGGACAAGATACACGTACCACAGAAAATTCGTGCACGTAGGTAAAACGTGCGGCGGGGGCTGCTTCGTTAAAAGTCACTTCCTGTTGCCAGCAGGTGGCGCTATGACTGTGTGAATGTCAGCATGTACATGTGTTCAGGGCGGGACTCTCATCCTACATGTACAGTTTGGTCCAGATGTGAGCATGTACACTGAAGTTACGACAACTTCCGTGTCATGGCGAAGAGCTGATCTTTGACGCCACGCCACGGACACGCCCATTGACGAAAACTTGCAAATAGCACAACTTTTCATCTTCAATGCCTTTAGAAGGCACAGCACAAATTTGAGGTCGGTCGGACTAAATCCCTAGGAGGAGTTCGTTAAAGTACGAAGTGTGTAAATCATCCAAAATTTGACGTAAAATTCAAAATGGCCGACTTCCTGTTGATTTTAGGCTATGGCTCCAAGAGCTTTTTTGTGCGTCTGGACAGATACACGTACCACAGAAAATTCGTGCACGTAGGTGAAACGTGCGGGGGGCTGCTTCGTTAAAGGTCACTTTCTTGCCAGCAGGTGGCGCTATGACTGTGGGTGAATGTCGGCATGTACATGTGTTCAGGGCGGGACTCTCATCCTACATGTACAGTTTGGTCCAGATGTGAGCATGTACACTGAAGTTACAACAACTTCCTGTTTCATTGCGAATCATCGACGCCACGGACACGCCCATTGACGAAAACGCGCAAATAGCACAACTTTTCATCGTCAATGCCTTTAGAAGGCACAGCAGAAATTTGACGTCGATCCGACTAAATCCCTAGGAGGAGTTCGTTAAAGTACGAAGTGGTAAATCATCCAAAAATGGCCATAAAATTCAAAATGGCCGACTTCCTGTTGACTTTAGGCTATGGGTTCTTGAGGCTTTTTTGTGCGTCTTGATACGATACATGTCCCCAGAAAATTTCGTACATGTAGGTTGAACGTGAACGAGGGGCTAATCATTTCCAATTTTCAAGGTGGCGCTAGCGAGTCATTTTGCCACGCCCATGTGCGAAACTTGTAGAATACGAAATTTTTCACCGGTTCTGACATGTTTGCAAATTTTGGTGAGTTTCGAGTATGTTTAGGCCGTCATTTGGGCCTACTTTGCAGAAAAAAAAAAAAAAAAAAAAAAAAAAAAAAATTAAAGCTGCAAGCAGCGTTGGGCGGGCCCTCGCACTTGTAAGCGCGTCCGCGCGTGAGCCGGCCGAGTTGCACATTCTGGAGCTCTGCCGGTGCGGCTGTGAATTTCCTACGCGTTCCGACGCGCATGAATGTCTATATGTCACTTCCTGTGTCCCCTATGTGGAGCTACATAGCACTTGCCGCTATGAATATAAATCGGTATTGACGTGTAGATGTCTGCGGGGTGGGAGAGTTATCAAGCACGTAAAGTTTGTTTCAGATGTGACATGTACACTGAACAATAATGTACCCCAATAAAATAAATTCCTTTTATATTTCCCTGCCTTGTTGTTATGTGTACATACAGAGGAAGAATGTGAGAACAGCACACATTTCATCGTTACTGTGTGTTAGAGCATGGGAGAACAGTGGATACTTTAATACAGCCCACACCCCTAATACTGTGTAACTATAACAAGTAGAGAACAGAAGAAAAAGATGTTCTTTCTTTACAACTGTCTGCATAGCTTATTCATATTGTGTAATGAATGAAAATAAATAGGCCTACTAGGCTCCTCTCTACTTTGACATTTAAGATTAGCTCTTTGATCCACCTTCATACACATGTGACATTACTGTACAACTTGAGAAAGGTGAGTTGTTTCTGCTCCAGCCTGCCTAAAAGAAAAGCGTTTTGGGATTAAATGGACTTTATTAGCTGCTGAGTGCAGGATGAACTCAGAATAGACCCATTTCTCACCTTATTATTCTAAATCATGCAACGAAGAAGAAGAAATGCATAAAAATCCTGGGACAAAATCTGTCCACAAATACTGTACAGCATGTAGTCTGAACAAGACTGTGTTATAGCTGACTTGGGCAGTGAAATTTTAATTTTTTAATTCAGTGGTCATAGTTGTCCACAACTCAAATCAGAATATAAGAAGAAATGTTTTATACCACCTCAAGAAGGCTTCCTATCAGAAAGGTAGGAAGGTATTTCAAATGTACAACTGCAGTACTTAAATCTAAGTAAAGTAATTTCCCTGACATTTTTGTGTTACTTTACTTTTAATAGACCCATGTAACAGGTTTATACTTCCTGTGAGTTAATCCAATCAATCTTATTTTCATACTGTTATGATGTAATTTGATAAATTGTGTGTGCTGCATCTCAGAGAAGACTCTGACTGCAACATGCGTCTTTGTAAAGAGAGAAACGGACAGAAAAAGTCTCTAACTCTGCCTGTCAGCTCGCTCTGCTCCGTTAAAACTGAATTTACCATACAGAATTGAATACGAGTGCACTCCAGATTTAGCTGCAGCCAGCTGACCGTGTGCTTCTCCCTATACCGCAGTTCTGTGTCCATGCATGCAGCAAACTGAAAGCACTGTCTGTCGGAGCGTCTACGTGAAAAGAGAAGGAAGAATTGCTGGTAGTATTGTCTTCAGAGTTGTTAAACACCTCAGCGCACTGAAGGAAGCCATCTGACTGTGTGAGGGGCAAGATCGTTGATGTCTGCAGGCAGAGTAGGAGCTCTCCTGTGACTGGTCCACCAATAGCAGAGAAGATGACCCCTTGAGACACAGCCCCTCCTCATTTGCATAATGAGGCAGAAAATTTAAAAAGGACAGGCAGAAATAAATACCAGGGTGAAAATAAATAAGGTAAAAATACAAAGGAAGAATAAAACAGACAAATATTAAAACACAACATAAATAATAAATAAAAAAATTAGTAATAAATAAAGTGAAGATTATAACAAATAATGTAATTAACAAAGGTGAATAAGTAAAGGAACTAATTAAAATATATACATTTATGTCTCCTTGTATAATTTAATTACTGCCAACATTTATTTATTACTTATTTTTTGTGTATTTAATTGGAGCTTATTTGTTTATTGAGCATTTATTTATTTCTGTATTTATTTCTGACTGTGTCAGGATCGGTCCTCCATAGAGGGGTGGGAGAGTTATCAAGCACGTAAAGTTTGGTTCAGATGTGAGCATGTACACTGAAGTTACAACAACTTCCTGTGTCATGGCGAAGACTTGATCTCTGACGCCACGCCACGGACCACCCATTGACGAAAACTCGCAAATAGCACAACTTTTCATCTTCAATGCCTTTAGAAGGCACAGCACAAATTTGAAGTCGGTCGGACTAAATCCCTAGGAGGAGTTCGTTAAAGTACGAAGTGTGTAAATCATCCAAAATTTGACGTAAAATTCAAAATGGCCGACTTCCTGTTGATTTTAGGGCATCGCTCCAAGGCTTTTTTGTGCTGGACAAGATACACGTACCACAGAAAATTCGTGCACGTAGGTAAAACGTGCGGCGGGGGCTGCTTCGTTAAAAGTCACTTCCTGTTGCCAGTAGGGGCGCTATGACTGTCTGTGAATGTGAGCATGTACATGTGTTCAGGGCGGGACTCTCATCCTACATGTACAGTTTGGTCCAGATGTGAGCATGTACACTGAAGTTACGACAACTTCCGTGTCATGGCGAAGAGCTGATCTTTGACGCCACGTCACGGACACGCCCATTGACGAAAACTTGCAAATAGCACAACTTTTCATCTTCAATGCCTTTAGAAGGCACAGCACAAATTTGAGGTCGGTCGGACTAAATCCCTAGGAGGAGTTCGTTAAAGTACGAAGTGTGTAAATCATCCAAAATTTGACGTAAAATTCAAAATGGCCGACTTCCTGTTGATTTTAGGGCATCGCTCCAAGAGGCTTTTTTGTGCGTCTGGACAAGATACACGTACCACAGAAAATTCGTGCACGTAGGTAAAACGTGCGGCGGGGGCTGCTTCGTTAAAAGTCACTTCCTGTTGCCAGCAGGTGGCGCTATGACTGTCTGTGAATGTGAGCATGTACATGTTTCAGGGCGGGACTCTCATCCTACATGTACAGTTTGGTCCAGATGTGAGCATGTACACTGAAGTTACGACAACTTCCGTGTCATGGCGAAGAGCTGATCTTTGACGCCACGCCACGGACACGCCCATTGACGAAAACTTGCAAATAGCACAACTTTCATCTTCAATGCCTTTAGAAGGCACAGCACAAATTTGAGGTCGGTCGGACTAAATCCCTAGGAGGAGTTCGTTAAAGTACGAAGTGTGTAAATCATCCAAAATTTGACGTAAAATTCAAAATGGCCGACTTCCTGTTGATTTTAGGCATCGCTCCAAGAGGCTTTTTTGTGCGTCTGGACAAGATACACGTACACAGAAAATTCGTGCACGTAGGTAAAACGTGCGGCGGGGCTGCTTCGTTAAAGTCACTTCCTGTTGCCAGCAGGTGGCGCTATGACTGTCTGTGAATGTCAGCATGTACATGTGTTCAGGGCGGGACTCTCATCCTACATGTACAGTTTGGTCCAGATGTGAGCATGTACACTGAAGTTACGACAACTTCCTGTCATGGCGAAGAGCTGATCTTTGACGCCACGCCACGGACACGCCCATTGACGAAAACTTGCAAATAGCACAACTTTTCATCTTCAATGCCTTTAGAAGGCACAGCACAAATTTGAGGTCGGTCGGACTAATCCCTAGGAGGAGTTCGTTAAAGTACGAAGTGTGTAAATCATCCAAAATTTGACGTAAAATTCAAAATGGCCGACTTCCGTTGATTTTAGGCTATGGCTCCAAGAGGCTTTTTTTGTGCGTCTGGACAGATACACGTACCACAGAAAATTCGTGCACGTAGGTGAAACGTGCGGCGGGGGCTGCTCGTTAAAGGTCACTTTCTGTTGCCAGCAGGTGGCGCTATGACTGTGGGTGAATGTCGGCATGTACATGTGTTCAGGGCGACTCTCATCCTACATGTACAGTTTGGTCCAGATGTGAGCATGTACACTGAAGTTACAACAACTTCCTGTTTCATTGCGAATCATCGACGCCACGGACACGCCCATTGACGAAAACTCGCAAATAGCACAACTTTTCATCGTCAATGCCTTTAGAAGGCACAGCAGAAATTTGACGTGATCCGACTAAATCCCTGAGGAGTTCGTTAAAGTACGAAGTGTGTAAATCATCCAAAAATGGCCATAAAATTCAAAATGGCCGACTTCCTGTTGACTTTAGGCTATGGGTCTTGAGGCTTTTTGTGCGTCTTGATACGATACATGTCCCCAGAAAATTTCGTACATGTAGGTGAACGTGAACGAGGGGCTAATCATTTCCAATTTTCAAGGTGGCGCTAGCGAGTCATTTTGCCACGCCCATGTGCGAAACTTGTAGAATACGAAATTTTTCACCGGTTCTGACATGTTTGCAAATTTTGGTGAGTTTTCGAGTATGTTTAGGCCATGTCATTTGGCCTACTTTGCAGAAAAAAAAAAAAAAAAAAAAAAAAAAAAAAAAAAAAAAAAATAATCGAGCAATTCAATAGGACCTCGCACGGTCGTG